>NW_026758604.1:761-1054 GCF_022355385.1 Mustela nigripes
CTCCACGCTGACAGAACAAGCTGGGCAGGATGTGGGTCCGCATCCTCACTGACAGGACCCGCTGGGCAGGATGTGGGGCCGCGTCCACGCTGGCAGAACAAGCTGGCAGGATGTGTGTCCGTATCCTCACTGACTGAACCCGCTGTGGAGGATGTGGGGCCGCGTCCACGCTGACAGGACCCGGGTGCAGGATGTGGGGCCGCGTCCACGCTGACAGAACAAGCGGGCAGGATGTGGGTCCGCATCCTCACTGACTGGACCCGCTGTGGAGGATGTGGGGCCGCGTCCACGCT
>NW_026758605.1:0-1054 GCF_022355385.1 Mustela nigripes
ATGTTCTTAGTAGAGACTTCAACTAGAGACCATATTTTGTCTACCATTACTGCTAAACTTTCCATGGATGAGGAGTCAGATTTAAATTTGAGTAAATCAGATTTCACCCTTTAGTTAATTCTGATCAATACAGTATCATAAATGCAAAGCCTTCAAGTTCTAAGAATACTCTTTGACTATTATTTTTTAATTTTAACTTATCCCAAGTTTATTATTTTCTGTGTCTCAATATGACCACATGCATGTAGATCAGAAATGCCCTTTCCATGTATATATATGGACATATGTATATGCTATCATACATAACATGTATCATTAATTTACTATACTGTGTAATGTACTACAATGGTTCTTGCTTTAAGGAATAGCAAAATAACCCAGCATACCTCAAAAGAAGAAATTGAAAGAAAGAAAGCTAAACAGCAATTCCCACCTTGAAAAATTAAAAAGATTAAGCAATGGACTGTGTATTTGGAAAAACAAAGGCAATATAGGAGTATTTTTTTACACCTCAAAATTACAGATAGAGCCAAAACACTCACGAATAACTCCTTTAGCCTACTGGAGCCAATTCAGCTTATGGGAGACAATCATTAAATTCTCAGAAATTAGGGGAGCAGGTTATTAAATATAGCCATTATTTAAAAAGTAAATTGAAGCTTACAGTGGAATAATGTATCAAAAACAAAAGTGATAGAAACTAAAAATTCATAATTTTCTAATTATTTTGCTACATTTTACTACTATCAATGTACTTGGTGTGGTTTAATCTGATTATTATGCCAGCCCCAGGGAAACACTATACAATCATGTGACACCGAACATCTCTTTCTGACACCTCTTTCACTGCTTTTATTTGGTGCCTTAAAAGCGACCATGGTGGGGATTCTTACAGCACAGAAATCAATCTAAGCTGCAATGCAAGGTGTTTTATCCCCCTGCATCCCAAAGGCAGCTGCTGCTAAACATTGAAAAGCATACCACTGATATTCTGAACAGGGATGAACGTAGCTTAGTGGTTCACAACACAGCCTCTGAATCTGATCTTGTCCAT
>NW_026758606.1:0-1054 GCF_022355385.1 Mustela nigripes
CAGGGCGAGGATCAGACGATCGCTCCGGTTGGACATTCTGTCCATGATGGCCCCTTCTTGAAGGGGGCGTGGATCACAAGGCCATGGGCGTTTTCCCAAGATGGGAGTTGTGAGAAGCTCCCAACTGCAAAGATTCTTCTGCAGGACAATTGAGACCTGTTTGTTGGGTCCAGGACAACCTTTCCGAGCAGGGTTCCTAGGATGGATGGCTGGGTAGCCCACTTCGCTTTCCAATTTTCACCAAGCAACAAGACAGGTTAGATCTGCTGGATCTGCGGGAGCAGCCGAGGAGGCTGAGTTGAAATGGACTCTCCCATGGATGTGTCCCAATATGATTTTATGTCTATAGAGTCCTTGGAATGAAGCAGTAGCACTGGGTCCTGAAGGGTTCTCCTAAAGAGAGGCTTACACACAGATCCGTCGTGAAAGTTTCCCATGTGTAGATGAGATTTGTTCTGATGGGTGAGTCTAGAAACAGCCATATGCTGTTATTGAAATCCAGACCTCTGAGGAGAGATGCCTGGAAACCAAAGCAATGGATCCGATAGGTGCCTAGGGGCCTGTTCGTTCCTTTTTACCTCTGGGTACATCAATCTACGGATCTGAGTGCATGTAGGTGCTCAGATGGGCCCAGATTGCCCCTGTTTGTCCTGGGAAGCCACAAATATTGGGATGGCCTCAGGGACTTTGGAGGTTTATCCTCTTAGTAGGATTGTGGCCATTGGAATGGGCACATACAATTGTTGCACAGGGCAAGCACAGTCGTCAGGATTGGCTCCAGGGGCCTGAGCCTGTAGGGTGTTTAGGCCAGGGCTGTTTGGACAGTTGTCTGAAAACACAAACTCAGCTTATGTTTCGGGTCATAGGTATGGCAGGAGTGATCTACAGACTATGAGGAGAACTCTTCGGGATATAAAAAAGGGCGAGTGTGAGTCTGTTGCTCAAGTTTTTGTCTCTGGATATCGTGTCACTCATGGTCGTGAAATTTCCGGGTGACTTCATGGGATATGGACGAGTCTTACTCTCTGGGGTTTGGCCCCGTCCAAAGAGTTTG
>NW_026758607.1:0-1054 GCF_022355385.1 Mustela nigripes
CTTTTTATTTTATTTTATTTATCTTATTTTTAATTAAAAAATTAAAGATTGTATTTATTTATTTGAGAGAGAGAGAGCATGAGTGGGGCAGGGGGAGGTAGCTGCAGAGAGAGACTGAGAAGTATACTCCCTAATGAGCAGGAAGCCCGATATGGAGCTCGATCCCAGGATCCTGATTGAGATCATGACCAGAGACAAAGGCAGATACATGTGCAAAATCCCTTTTTTCGGGGAAACAATACTTTACAAGAGATGTTTGAAAAAGTACTAGGGAATCAACTTTAATTGGAGATACAAAAATGATTGACTTTTGTAAAGCTACAGGGATCCAAATGATGGGAATCCCAGCCCGTTTAGGTTGTGGACCACAGAGTATTCTTCTCTGTAATATTTCATTTTCTTCCATGTCTACTAACTCCAGTCCAAGTTCACTGATCTCTTTTTAGATGGTGCAAAACATGGCAAAGAATACCAAACAAGTGCCCAATATTCTACATTTATTATATCATTTCTAACATATAGAAGTGTGTTATCAAGGTTGGTTCTGTGAACAAACATAGTTATGCTAAAGTGTGTTTTGTTCTCCAAGAAATTAAATGCATGATTATCACACAATTTTAAAATACTTGTGTCAAGAATTTTTATTCAAAAATTAATAAGAGAAGCAGATATTAAAACTAGTTCACATGGTAATTTGGGATATAAGCAGAGTTGTGCAGCAGAAGTGCTCTGGGCCCATAATTTGGGTTATAGAATTTATGTTTTCTAATGAAAAATCATTAACTTGCATTATTGTTAACAAGAATCTTGTGCATTACCAACAGTTTTCTACATTATAACCTCTTGCTTTACAGTTTGTAAATAACTTTGTCAATAGCAAGCTAATAAACGGTGTGACTCCAAAGGATTGAGATAATCTCCAGAGTTTCTGCTACATAATGCCCAGGACTCCATTGAAAGGATACCTAAGAATTTATTTTGCCCAAAAATTTGATCATTTTTTTCACTGTCCTTACCTATTTTCCAAACCTAGTCCTTTTGCTTCACCTTTCAG
>NW_026758608.1:0-1054 GCF_022355385.1 Mustela nigripes
AACTTGCACGATGGAGCTGTGTGAAAGCCTCTCTTTAGGAGAACCCTTCAGGGCCCCAGTGCCACCGCTTCATTCCAAGGTCTGCATAGACACAAAATCATATTAGGACACATCAACGGGAGAGTCCATTTCAACTCATCCTCCTCGGTTGTTCCCCCAGATCCATCAGATCTAATGTGTTGTTGCATGGAGACTATTGGAATGCGAGGTGGGCTACCCAGGCATCCATCCTTAGAACCCTGCTCGGAATCATAATCCTGGAGCCAACCAACTGGTCTCAATTGTCCTGCAGAAGAATCTTTGCAGTTGGGAACTTCTCAACTGTCATCGTGGGAAAACACCCATGGCCTCGTGATCCACGCCCCCCTAAAGAAGGGGCCATCAGGGACAGAATATCCATCCTGAGCGATCGTCTGATCATCGCCCTGACTGAAGATGCAGGAGATCTCGATTCAGGTCTGTAGATTGTGCCTGCCATATCCTCACCCAGAAACCTAGGCTTGGCTTGGGTTCTCAGACTTCCGTCCTCAGACTACTGGCCCACAAGCCCTCCAGTTTGGCAACCCAGACCTACAATGGAGCATTCTGCCTGCCCTCCAGAAGGAAAACATGGCCCTATGGGTCTACCCAGAAAACCCCAATGCGGATCAACATGCACGCCATTCGGCTCTACCCCAAATATATAGGCTGACCTGTGCACTATTGCCCTTTCTTACACAGCCAGAGCCTGGGCATCCGGGCCCCACCTAGACAGCTGGCCGCACAATGAGCCCATCCTACCCGCCATGGCCTTAGGTTGTCATCTCTTCTCAACCTCGGTTTTCAGGCTTCAGAACCTAGACCTTATCTCCAATCACGGCCCGTCTTTGAAAATGATGCAGAAATCAGTACTCTTTCCCCATGGCAAGAAAACATGGGGTTGGCATGTTGTCCAAGGTTCAGTGTCATTGAAACCAGTGTGGCCCATGAGGCCCCTCCATGCTTGCGGTCCACATTGGTCACAAACACACATTGTGACCCTCAGCCTGAGCCCAGTCCCCAGGTAAGGCCTCTC
>NW_026758609.1:0-1054 GCF_022355385.1 Mustela nigripes
TGGGGCACTAATGCACTGTCTGACAACCTGAGCCCGGACCTCGTGACCAACACCCAGACAGCTGACCGCACACTGAGCACTTCAGACTCACCATGGCCTTAGGTCATCTCTTCCCTACCTCAGTTTTCAGGCTTCAGAACCTAGACCTTATCTCCAATCACTGCACATGGGTGACTGTGATGCAGAAATCAGAACACTTCCTTACCCATGGCAAGAAACCTTGTGGTTGGCATGTTGTCCAACGCTCAGTATAGGAGAAACCAGCATTCACCCGAGGCCCCGCCCATTCTAGAGTGCGACGAGGGAATAAACACGCATTGTGACCCTCAGCGTGAGTCCTGTCCTCTAGTACGTCCTCTCAGTGGCTGGACCATTAGATGTCATAAAGAGCTTGACATGTCCCTAGGCCCCAATTTTTAACCAAATTTCTGGTTGTCCAGATGCCCCTCCCCAGGGCTCTACTCTGGAATCCCTCATTTGGTGGGACACCTGAGGTTGAAAAACAAAACAAAACAGATCAACAACAACAGAACAACGGACTTATTCCATCCCACAGAATGACCACAAACTCTTTGGACGGGGCCAAACCCCCTGAGAGTAAGACTCGTCCATTTCCCATGAAGTCACCCGGAAATTTCACGACAATGAGAGACACGATATACAGAGGCAAAAACTTGAGCAAGAGCCTCACACTCGCCGTTTTTTCATATCCCGAAGAGTTCTCCTCATGGTCTGAAGATCAGTCCTGCCATACCTATGACCCGAAACATAAGACGAGTTTGTGTTTTCAGACAACTGTCCAACAGCCCTAGCCTACACACCCTACAGGATCAGGACCCTGGAGCCAAACCTGACGACTGTGCTTGCCCTCTCCAAGGGAACTGTATGTGCCCATTCCAATGGCCACAACCCTACTTATAGGATAAACCTCCAAAGTCCCTGAGGCCATCCCAATATTTGTGGCTTCCCATGACAACAGGGGAAATCTGGGCACATCTGAGCACCTACCTGCACTCAGACCCGTAGACTGATGTCCCCAGAGGTAAAAAAAAAA
>NW_026758610.1:0-1054 GCF_022355385.1 Mustela nigripes
GGTGACATGTCAGACTCTGGGTTTGTGTCCAGGGGTGCCGCAGAAGCAGAGGGTGCCTCAGGCGACATGCAGGTTTCTCCTGCTCTGAGGGTTCTGGACAACTCCAAAGGGACACGTTTTTCTCTGGGCAGCTGGTGGAGTCCTCGGGTTGAGTCTCAAGGGTCCCCAATCTGGTGGGCCAAGGGGCCAGGCCTCTGGGCATGGAAACCTATACACCATACCTAGGGTTCGGTTTAGGGCCCTGCGGCATGGAAGGCCTGATGATCTGATGAGGAGGTAGGTTCTCAAGTCAGCTGGCTGACTTGGGGGCGGGCATCAGGCAGCAAGACAGAGCCTGGGTTTGTGTCCAGGGGCTGTAGAAGCTGGGATAGCCTCAGGGTGACATGCAGGTTTCTCCTTGTCTGAGGCTAATGCGAAGCTACAATGGCATGGCTTCCTTCCGCGTGGTTGGTGCAGTCCTGAGGTGTCACTCAGGTGTCCTTAATCTGTGGGGCGTCGGGGCCAGGAATTTTTGGTTGGAAGCATGAAAACGCAAACTAGGGTTAGGGATAGGGCCAGGGGGAATGGCAGGCCCAATCTTCTGGCACTGAGGCGGGATCACTGGGGGGCTGAGACAAAGAAAAGGGTCAGGCGGGGAGTCAGAGTCTAGCTTGAGGGAAGGGGTCCGGTAGAGGGTCAGCCACCGTGTTTGTGACCCACTCGAGTGCTGAAAGTGGGGGATGGCCTCGTGGGTGGGGCATGCAGGTTTCTCCTTCTCTGAGGCTTTTGGTCAGGTTGTAATTGCCTGGTTTCCTCCTGGTGGCAGGCGGAGGCCTGGGGTGTGGCTCAGGGGTCCTTAATCTGGAGGGATTGGGGGTCAGTTCTAGGGGAGAGAAGCCTGAGAGCTCACCTTATGTTTACCGTTAGGGCCTAGGAGAATGACAGGCCTGATCAGCCAACTCTGAGTCGGGATCCCCAGAGGGGGGTGTGTGTTGAGGATGAGGGTAACGCGGCGTGTCAGACTCCATATTTTATGGATGGGGCGGGCCACCAAAGCTAAGGGTGGCCTCAGGGG
>NW_026758611.1:0-1054 GCF_022355385.1 Mustela nigripes
TATTTTTCCAGACTTCTTGAAGCCGCCTTCTTAAACCACACAATAATTTGAGTCAGTTGCTGAGTTAATCTGTTAGTTCCCATCACTGTTTATTTAGTATTTTAGTAATTCTCTGAGTTGCTACTTGTGGGATTTGATGGGTTTAAGTTTCGCTTACCGGAGGGGGTTAAATTCACAGCGATGACACATAGTAGGATCTATGCCTTTCTTATAAACTAAGAAAGAAATGTTGGCACCCCAAGAATTCAACTGATGGAAAAGCCACATGGTTTGGGCCCTGTGTGACTCTCCCCACTTGCCTTCATTTTCCCTCTAAAATGCAGGGTTCGGTGCTTGTTTTTTGCTTTTCTTTTTGGTCAGGTTGGAATACTCTAGAATTCAGTATTGCTTGGTAGGCACAGACCCAAAAGGCAAGACTTGAGTCCTCTGACTACTTAACTTGTATGACCTTGGAAAAGCTCTTGCTATGTGGCCACAGCTTTCCATCTGGAAAAGGAAGAGATTGGATTAGGACCCTCATAGCCTTCGCTAGGTACAGGATGGCCACAACCTTGGCAACTGTAGTTACTGATACTGCCTCTCCTGTCCTATCAATAACATAAAATGCATGTCTTGTCTGTTTCACTTAGTTGCTTTTTCAAGTCCAGTGCTATGCTTTTGTGGTTGCTGGTTTTACAGGTTTTTTATTTTTTTTTTTTTTTTCAAAGAAAGCAAGACTCTTGGTGTCTGATCATTCACAACAGGTGTCAAGTGGTTAAAAAAGACTTCTTAGGGGATAAAATTATTTTCCGCTGATGTTTAGGTCCACATTGGCATTCATTAATAACCTAGCTGGTCCACCACCCTCCAAAAGGTGGCCTGAGTGGGAGCACAGAGGTCTTTAGCGTGATGAATAAAAATTCTTCTTTGGTATTGACGGATAAGTCACTTACTTTGTTTGAAAACCACACAGAATAGGTTGCTGAATTGGTTATCTTGATATTATGTGTTAATGAGCCACCTTTCCTTTTTTGTAAAAATCTGTATTTTTAAAGTCCATTTCTCTGTGATAGTT
>NW_026758612.1:0-1054 GCF_022355385.1 Mustela nigripes
AAGGGGCCATCAGGGACATAAGGTCCAAACAGAGCGATCGTCTGATCCTCACCCTGACTTCAGAAGCACGAGATCTCGGTTCAGGTCTGTAGATTGTGCCTGCCATGTCCTCACCAAGAAACCTAAGCCTAGCTTGTGTCCTCAGACTTCTCTCCGCAGACTACTGGCTCACAAGCCCTCCAGTTTGGCAATCCAGAACTACAATGCAGGACTCTACATGCCCTGCAGAAGAAATACATTGCCCTCTGGGGCTACCCAGAACCCCAAATGAAGATCAACCTGCACGACACTTGGCTATACCCAAAATATATAGGATGACCTGTGCAGTAATGCCCTTTCTGACACAGCCTGAGCCTGGACTTCCTAGGCCCACCCAGACAGCTTGCTACAAACTGAGAACATCAGACCCCCCATGGCCTTAGGTCGTTATCCCTTCCCAACCTCAGTTTTCAGGCTTCAGAACCTAGACCTTATCTCCAATCACTGCCCAGGTTTGAAAATGATGCAGAAATCAGAACTCCTTCCCGATGGCAGGAAAACTTGTCGTTGGCTTGTTGTCCAACGTTCAGTGTAGTGGAAACCAGTGTGTCCAATGAGGCCCTGCAATTGATCGCGGGCCACATAGGTAGCAAACACACATTGTGATTCTCAGCCTTAGCCCAGTCCTCAGGTAGGCCTCTAAGCGGCTGGATGAAGAGACAGCATATTGGGCTTGCCATGCCCCTAGGCCCCAATTTTTAACCATAGTTCGGGTTGTCTCTTCATTCTTCCCCAGGGCTCTGCTTTGGAATTCCTCTTTTGAAGGGACACCTGAGGTAACAACCCTGAAAGGAGTCCTCCATCCAACAGACTGACGAAAAATAATTGGGATCGGGCCAAATCCACAAGCAAGATTCGTCCATGGACCATGAGGCCTCCTCGACATTCCACGGCCATCGCTGAAACAAAATCCAGAGACAAAAGTCTGAGCAAGCGCCTCAGACTCGCACTATCTTCATATCCTGAAGATGTCTTCTCATGGTTTGTAGATCGGGCCTGCCATACCTACGTCCCC
>NW_026758613.1:0-1054 GCF_022355385.1 Mustela nigripes
TGGGGCAGAAGCACGAGTGCAACGGGCTAGAGACACAAGCACAGTGGAGGCTGACCACTTAGTTGAATGCCTTGATGTGAAAGGGGGCAGAGACCTAGGACCAAAGAATCGCTTCCTTTGGGATGTGTCTGTTCTTAATCTCCATCCTCAGACATGTGGAGCATATGGTCTCTCAAGTTCCTTCCAAATCTAAAACCTTAATTCCTAAAATTTAGAAACCTAACTCTGCCTGCAGGGGGAGAGAGACTGTTAGCCTCACACAACAGAGTATGCAGGGCACGCAGGGCACCACTGTTAGCCTCACACAACAGAGTACGCAGGGCACGCAGGGCACCAGGCGACCTTGATGCAGGCAGCCCAGCTGGTATGTGTAGAACCAGCCCGGGCTACTCCAACTGCACCACTGTGTGTCTCACGGTGCTGACAGGACCTAACTACTCATTTTCTGAGTCACTCATCTACCCTGGCTGATTGAAAATTCACACCAGGAAGGGAACAAGACAATCACAGTATAACAAAGAGAGCCGTCATCTTTTTCCTATTTCATAAGCTTTTTCTTTCCTGTTTGTAAATTTCAACTGGATGTGCCCTATACTGTTTCATAATAATATAATGCTGGTGCAAAATACATCAATGGTAATACTCTGGGCATGTCTGGGGAAAAAAATGAGATGGAGAAAAACCAAGGTGAATGGTAGGTATGCCTTAAAGTTCAACAGGACTTTGCTAGTCCTCAGGGAAGGTGATTCCAAATTTACTTTTCCACTGCAAGCATAATGACGTGTTGGAACTGTGGTCTATAACCAAAGGGTTTATAGGAACGTGTTATAGATTTCACCATTTCATGCTCTCCACTCTCCTGGAGCTACATTCTAGCCACAAACCTGGATTTTCTTCTTGTTCAGAAATGAATTCTAACTAAGCCGTCTACGCCTAATTAGACTGGATGTGGAGTATTAATTTATGTGCTACTTAATTAAAAAAAAAATGCTTACCTGCTTGCTTCTAGTGCAGAGGTTTCTTTAGAACTTTGTGAATTTAAGATTTTTTCAAT
>NW_026758614.1:0-1054 GCF_022355385.1 Mustela nigripes
GTTTTATCTAAGGTCAGTTCTCTTTTTCTTTTGTATCTTTAATGTCCATGAAAATGAATGATTGTTAATTGTGTTTTCTCATTCATGGATAAAGAGCTGAGTTTTTAATGTGCTGTACAGCGTGGATGTTCTGAATATGTACATTCTAATTTTCCTACTAACTCCCTTACCTGAATGGGAAGGTTAACTCTAGTCTCCATGTACATGAATGCGTCCTTTCAATTGGCAAGAGAGAATACCCCCACCAAACTCCCATCCCCAACAAATAGCAACAAAAAGGACTTTACTTTGGAGTGCCTATATCTAAGCTCAGGTACCTAGCTAGCTCTTCCTCACACAGATCAGCTGACATTTTTAGAGATCACTCTTACCATTTTATCTTAGAAACTATCAGAATATATTGAGGAGATGAGGCAAGTGATGGGGGTGATAGCCCAAGATCAAAATACTTCTTTAGATAACTCTTTAATAAATCACCTACCCATTCTTATCTTCCTTCTTACCAGCTCTTGTTCTGTAGTTAGTTTTTTCCTTTCTTTCTTTCTTTCTTTATCATTTTTTCATGGCTATGGCACTAGCTGTTACGTCTATCATAGACATTTACCTAATGTTCTTTTGAAATTTAGTTTCTGCTCTAGTTAATTTTTCAAAATCACCGCTTTGGTTTTGCATCTTTAAGAAACTGTTTTGGTGTTTTTTTTTAATTAAAAATTGAAGTATAGTTGACCTACAATGTTAGGTTAGGTTCCAGTGCACAACATAGTGAATCAATACTTGTACACATTGCACCATGCTCACCGTGTTAAGTGTAGCTGATCTCTGATCTTTGGTTGTTCTCTCCTCTCCTCTCAGGACCATCATGAATTAATTCTAACTTAAATTTCCTTATAGTCAGTCATTTCAGTATAATATATAGAGGGGACAGAGGTCAATGTAAATATTTGGTTGAATAAGATTGTGTACTTTTCTTTCTTGAGCATAAATAGCACCATGAATTCTGCATGGGTGATGTAAGGTGAGATCATCCTACTTACACAAGTGTTAGTGTACATGA
>NW_026758615.1:0-1054 GCF_022355385.1 Mustela nigripes
GGATTGATCTACAGACCATGAGGAGAAGCTTTCGGGATATGAAAAAAGGGCGAGTGTGAGGCGCTTGCTCTAGTTTTTGTCTCTGGATATCCTGTCACTCATGGTCGTGAAATTTCCGGGTGACTTCATGGGAAATGGACGAGTCTTACTCTCTGGGTGTTTGGCCCCGTCCGAAGTGTTTGGGGTCATTCTGTGGGATGGAAGAAGTCCGTGTTCTGTTGTTGTTGATTTGTTTTGTTCTGTTTTTCAACCTCAGGTGTCTCACCATATGAGGGATTCCAGAGAAGGGCCCTGGGGAGGGGCGACGGGACAACCAGAAATCTGGTTAAAAATTGGAGCCTACGGACATGTCAAGCCCATTACGACATCTAATGGTCCAGTCACTGAGAGGACGTGCTAGAGGACAGGACTCACGCTGAGGGTCACAATGCGTGTTTATGCCCTCGTCGCACTCAAGAATGGGCAGGGCCTCAGGGTGAATGCTGGTTTCTCCTACACTGAACTTTGGACAACATGCCAACCACAAGGTTTCTTTCCATGGGTAAGGAAGAGTTCTGATTTCTGCATCACAGTCACCCCTGGGCAGTGATTGGAGATAAGGTCTAGGTTTTAAAGCCTGAAAACTGAGGTAGGGAAGAGATGATGACCTAAGGCCAAGGCGGGTCTGATGTGCTCAGTGTGCGGTCAGCTGTCTGGGTGTTGGTCACGACGTCCGGGCTCAGGTTGTCAGACAGTGCATTAGTGCCCAGGTTAGACTATATATTTTGGGTGCCTTCGAGTGCCGTGTAGGTTCTTATCTGAAGAACTCTTAAGAATATGAAGAATGAGCGAGTCTGAGGCGCGTGCTCAGGCTTCTGTCTCTGGATTTTGTATCAGCGATGGCCGTGGAATGTTGGGGAGGCCTCATGGGCCATGGACGAATCTTGCTCTCTGTTGACCTGGCCTGATCCCAATGGTTTTCCGTCAATCTGTGGGATGGGAGGACTCCTTTCAGGTTTTTTACCTCAGGTGTACCACCAAAAGAGGAATTCCAAATCAGAGCCCTGGGGAAGAG
>NW_026758616.1:0-1054 GCF_022355385.1 Mustela nigripes
GTTGCCAGCAAGCATGGGTGGGGCCTCATGAGCCACACTGGTTTTAATTACACTGAATCTTGGACAACATGCCAACCACAAGGTTTCTTGCCATGGGGAAAGAGTTCTGATTTCTTCATCATTTTCAAACCCGGGCCGTGTTTGGAGATAATGTCTAGGTTCTGAAGCCTGAAAACCGAGGTTGACTAGAGATGACGACCTAAGTCCATGACGGGTCCGATGTGCTCAGTGTGCGGCCAGCTGTTTGGTGGGGCCAGGAGGTCCAGGATCAAGCTGTTTCAGAAAGGGCATTAGGGCCCAGATCAGAATATATATTGGGGGTACAGCCGAATTGCGTGCCCCGTTGATCCTCATTTGGGGTTCCTGGGTAGCCCCAGACGGCAATGTTGTTCTTCAGGACGGCAGGCAGAGTGCTGCATTGTAGTTCTGAATTGCCAAAATGGAGAGCTTGTGGGCCAGTAGTCTGAGGACGGAAGTCTGAGAACCCAAGCTAGGCCTAGGTTTCTGGGTGAGGATATGGCAGGCACAATCTGCAGACCTGAATTGAATCTCGTGCATCTGAAGTCAGGGCGAGGATCAGACGATCGCTCAAGTTTTACATTCTTTCCCTGATGGTCCCTTTTTGAAGGGGGGGGTGGATCACGAGGCCATTGGGGTTTTCCCAAGATGGGAGATGTGAGAAGCTCCCAACTGCAAACATTCTTCTGCAGGACAATTGAGACCTGTTGGTTGGCTCCAGGACAACGATTCCGAGCACGGTTCCTAGGATGGATGGCTGGGTAGCCCACCTCACATTCCCATGTGTTGATGAAATTTGTTTTGTTGGGTGAGTCTAGAAACAGCCATATGCTGTTATTGAAATCCAGGCCTCTGAGGAGAGATGCCTAGAAACCAAAGCAATGGATCTGATAGGTGCCTAGGGGCCTGTTCGTTCCTTTTTACCTCTGGGTACATCAGTCTATGGATCTGAGTGCAGGTAGGTGCTCAGATGGGCCCAGATTGCCCCTGTTTG
The DNA here is from genome assembly GCF_022355385.1 of Mustela nigripes. Classification (NCBI taxonomy): domain Eukaryota; kingdom Metazoa; phylum Chordata; class Mammalia; order Carnivora; family Mustelidae; genus Mustela; species Mustela nigripes. Next base: position 1,013 of record NW_026758616.1, read on the forward strand.
TCTTGGGAAGCCACAAATATTGAGATGGCCTCAGGGACTTTG
>NW_026758617.1:0-1054 GCF_022355385.1 Mustela nigripes
TAGAGCAACCACACCCTGCTCCAGGCCAGCAGAGGGGTTCAGGCCAGACCACTCTTCTCAGCTTGATCCCTGTCCTTCCTGGCTAAACCCCATCCTCTCAGGGAGGAACCACTAAGGACAGTGCATGTCAGTGGGTTACAGACAAGTGTTCATCCAGTAGTTTCAGTGGCAACAGCAAGAACCACTTGAACTTGTGTGAGCAAGAGAGGCCTTTACAAAACACATTGGCTGCTCATGGAAGCTGCAGGATGGACAGAGCCTCAACCAGGGGCTTTGGCACTGGACACAGCTCGTCAACACCCCTCAGGATCCTCTAGCTGTTACCTTCTGACCTTTCCAACCCCAAACTTGGCATCCCTCAAGTTAAGCCTGTCTGAGAGAGGGGGCTGTGCTTCCTGCTGAGACCCCTTTTCTCCCACAAAGTCAGGTAAAGGAGAGTCCACTTGATCTGATGCTGTAATAGAGGTCATCGTCAGTAATTCCTGTCTTCTCTGCCATAACACAGAGCTAACCAGGCACAGAAGGTACATATTCAGAGAGAGGACATTTGGGGCTCTCTCTGCGGGAAGAGAGAAACACCAGTGAGTGGGACTCAGTGAGAAAGGAGAACTCTGAGCACTAAGGGAAGGGCTGCCATGGGCTGGGCACTGCCATATTGGTCCATGGCACAGGCTTTGTGTTGGCTTGTAAGGAGTGGCCAGGCTTCATCCTACTAATAGGTCCAACAAAAACCAAAATGATGCCCATAAAATTCTTTCAACTCCAACTACAAAAAGGCTCTGGGACGCAGGACCCAGGCAGCCAAGGAGGCCCAAGACGCTATGTACCAATGATTACACGGTGGGGGAAAAGCGGGACAGTTGTGATGGAATTGAGGGCAGCTCATTTCCCTGCTTTGGGGAGAAAGAGCCCCATCATAAGGCACCCCAATATTTGTTCCAAAAACGGGTGACAGCTGAGGGGGCTCCTGCCTGCCAGTCTCCACAATGAGGATTTTCCATGTTCCTGACACAAGCTCTGGGTGACATCTGGTCCCAGGGCTGGCCTGGGTCTG
>NW_026758618.1:0-1054 GCF_022355385.1 Mustela nigripes
CCAGGCTCACCCATCCCCACATCCTTCTCATCTTTAAAACCCTCAGTTTGTTTCTTGGAGTCCATAGTTTTTCATGTTTCATTTCCCCCTCCAATCCCCCCACTTCATTTTTCCTTTTCATCTCCTAATGTCCTCCATGCTATTCCTTCCGTTCCACAAATAACACAAATAAGTGAAACCATATGATGATTGACTTTCTCTGCTTGACTTATTTCACTTAACATAATTCCTCCAGTCCCAACCATGTTGATGCAAAAGTTGGGTATTCATCCTTTCTGATGGCTGAGTGATATTCCATTGTATCCATAGATCACATCTTCTTTATCCGTTTGTCTGTTGAAGGGGATCTTGGCTCTTTCAGCAGAATGGCTATTGTGGACATTGCTGCTATGAACACTGGGGTGCATATGGCCCTTCTTTCCAGTAAAATAGAGCTAGCCTATGACCCAGCGATTGTACTACTGAGTATTGACCTCAAAGATACAGATGTGGTGAAAAGAATTAGGTATTGTTAAAGCACAAATGCAGGGGATAGAAGTTATCGTACAGAAGAGGGAAGGGCAACCATATGGCAGAGTAGAATAAAGTAGCTCAGGAAGAAATTAGTCATATCCAGATATTGTAAGGCATGTGGGGTTGGCAGGGAGAGCATGAGAAATCATGAGAGAAGAGAGAGAAAATGGACCAGGCAGGAGAGGTATATAACATTTTAATATCTAAGGTAAGCATATGCAAAGCAGAATAGGGAAAGAAATAAAAGTTTTTATAAGACTCAATACATAAGGAATAACGTGGGGGACACTGGGAAATGGAGAGAAGTGTGCTGGGGGAAATCGGAGGGAGAGACAAACCATGAGAGATTGTGGACTCTGAGAAACAAACTGAGGGTTTTGAAGAGGAGGGTGGCAGGTGGTTGGGTGAGCCCAGTGGTGGGTATTAAGGAGGGAATTTATTACATGAAGCACTGGGTGTGGTGCATAAACAATGAATTTTGGATCACTGAAAATAAATTAAAAGAAAAAAAAAAGACTGACTACAGACATGGACCTCAGTG
>NW_026758619.1:0-1054 GCF_022355385.1 Mustela nigripes
TAGGGAAGAGATGATGACCTAAGGCCATGGCGGGTCAGATGTGCTAGCTGTGCGGTCAGCTGTCTGGGTGTTGGTCACGAGGTCCGGGCTCAGGTTGTCAGACAGTACATTAGTGCCCAGATTAGACTATATATTTTGGGTGCATTCGAGTGCCGTGTAGGTTCTTATCTGAAGAACTCTTCAGGATATGAAGAATGAGCGAGTCTGCGGCGCGGGCTCAGCTTTTGTCTCTGGATTTTATACCAGCGATGGCCATGGAATGTTGGGAAGGCCTCATGGGCCATGGACGATTCTTGCTCTCTGTGGATTTGGCCAGATCCCAATTGTTTTTCGTCAATCTGTGGGATGGGAGGACTCCTTTCAGGTTTGTTACCTCTGGTGTCCTACCAAAAGAGGAATTCCAAAGCAGAGCCCTGGGGAAGAGTGAAGGGACAACCAAAACTCTGGATAAAAATTGCGGCCTAGGGGCATGGCAAGCCCAGTATGTTATCTCTCTAGCAGCCACTGAGAGGCCTTACCTGAGATCTGTGCTCAGGCTGAGGGTCACAATGTGTGTTTGTGACCAATGTGGCCTGCAAGCATGGGCGGGGCCTCATGGGCCACACTGGATTCAACTACACTGAACCTTGGACAACTTGCCAACCACAAGGTTTCTTGCCATGGGGAAAGAGTTCTGATTTCTGCATCATTTTCAAACCCGGGCCGTGATTGGAGATAAGGTCTAGGTTCTGAATCCTGAAAACCGAGTTTGAGAAGAGATGACGACCTAAGGCTATTGCGGGTCCGATTTGCTCAGTGTGCGGCCATCTGTCTGGGTGGGGCCCGAGTGCCAGGCTCAGGCAGTGTCAGAAAGAGCATTAGTGCCCAGATCAGCCTACATATTTTGAGTACAGCCAAATGCCGTGCAGGTTGATCCTCATTGGGGGTTTCAGGGTAGCCCCAGAGGGCAATGTTTTTCTTCTGGAGGGCAGGCAGAGTGCTGCATTATAGTTCTGGATTGTCAAACTGGAGGGCTTGTGGGCCAGTAGTCTGAGGACTTCCGTCCTCAGACTAC
>NW_026758620.1:0-1054 GCF_022355385.1 Mustela nigripes
AGTGATGTTGAGCACTTTTTCATGTGTCTGTTGGCCATCTGGATGTCTTCTTTGCAGAAATGTCTGTTCATGTCCTCTGCCCATTACTTGATTGGATTATTTGTTCTTTGGGTGTTGAGTTTCCTAAGTTCGTTATAGATTTTTGGACACTAGCCCTTTATCTGATATATTGTTTGCAAATATCTTCTCCCATTCTCTCAGTTGTCTTTTGGTTTTGTTAACTGTTTCCTTTGCTGTGCAAAAGCTTTTGATCTTGATAAAATCCCAATAGTTCATTTTTCCCTTGCTTCCCTTGCCTTTGGTGATGTTCCTAGGAAGAAGTTGCTGTGGCTGAGGTCAAAGAGGTTGTTGCCTGTGTTCTCCTCAAGGATTTTGATGGATCCCTTTCTCACATTGATGTCCTTCATTCATTTTGAGTCTATTTTCATGTGTGGTATAAAGAAATCGTCAACTTTCATTTTTCTGCATGTGGCCGTCCAATTTTCCCAGCACCATTTGTTGAAGAGACTGTATTTTTTCCATTGGACATTCCTTCCTGCTTTGTCGAAGATCAGTTGACCATAGAGCTGAGGGTCTATTTCTGGGCTCTCTATTCTGTTCCATTGATCTATGTGTCTGTTTTTGTGCCAGTACCATGCTGTCTTGATGATGACGGCTTTGTGATAGAGCTTGAAGTCTGGAATTGTGATGCCACCAACGTTGGCTTTCTTTTTCAATATCCCTTTGGCTATTCAAGGTCTTTTCTGGTTCCATATAAATTTTAGGATTATTTGTTCCATTTCTTTGAAAGAAATGGGTAGGATTTTGATAGGAATTGCATTAAATATGTAGATTGCTTTAGGTAGCATAGACATTTTCAGAATATTTGTTTTTCCAATCCAGGAGCATGGAACATTTTTCTATTTCTTTGTGTCTTCCTCAATTTCTTTCATGAGTACTTTATAGTTTTCTAAGTATAGATTCTTAGCCCCTTTGGTTAGGTTTATTCCTAGGTATCTTATAGTTTTGGGTGCAGTTGTAAATGGGATTGACTCCTTAATTTCTCTACACCAAC
>NW_026758621.1:0-1054 GCF_022355385.1 Mustela nigripes
GTCGCCGGGGACAAAAAAGGTCAGTCTGTCACCAGCTGAGCATCTACCTCCACTCATACCCTAGATGGATGTCCCCAGAGAAGAAGATTGAACCAGACAGGACCTAGGCCTAAATCGGATCCATTGCTTTGGTTTACAGGCATGTCTCCTCAAAACCCTGCATTCCAATACCAGCATTGGGGTTTTCATGAGGCTCCCATCAGAACAAACCTCGTCTCCACAAGGAAACTTGTGCATGGGAGCTATGTCAAAAGCTTAGGAGAATACTTCAGGGTCCCGGTGCCACCGCCTCATTCCAAGGCCCTCATGGACATAAACACACATTAGACCCATCCTCAGGAAAGTCCATTTCAACTCAGCCACCCCGGTTGCTCCCGCAGAGCCATCAGATCTAAACTGTCTTGTCGCTGGGAGACAATTGGAATGCGAGGCGGGCTTCCCAGGCATCCATCCTTGAACGTTGGTCTGCACACATCCATATGGGATGTCCTGGAGCTGTCCAACAGGTCTCAATTGTCCCGCAGAAGGAATCCTAGGAGAGGGCATCCCACCACTCCAAACGTGGGAAAACCTCCTCGGCCTCGAGATTCGGCTCCCTTTATGAAGGTCCCGTCAAGAACAGAAAATCCAAGCTGAGCCAATGTCTAATCTTCGCTCTGACTTCAGATGCATGAGATATTGCTTCAGATCTTCAGGGGGTTCATGCCGTGCCCTCGCCCTGAAACCCAAGTCTAGCTGTCCCTAGGACCCAATTTTAACCAGATTTCTGGTTGTCCAATCGCCCCTCCCCAGGGCTCTATTCTGGAATCCCTCATTTGGTGGGACCCCTGAGTTTGAAAAACAAAACTATACAAAACAACAACAACAAAAAACGGACTTCTTCCGTCCAACAGAATGACCCCAAACTCTTTGGATTTGGCCAAACACCCAGGTAGTAAGACTCGCCCATTTCCCATGAAGTCCCCCGGAAATTTCATGACCATGTATGGTATGATATCCAGAGATAAATACTTGAGCAAGAGCCTAACACTCGCCCTTTTTTCATATCCCGAAG
>NW_026758622.1:0-1054 GCF_022355385.1 Mustela nigripes
GTAGATCAGTCCTGCCATACCTATGACCCGAAACATAAGCCGAGTTTGTGTTTTCAGACAACTGTCCAAACAGCCCTGGCCTACACACCCTACAGTCTCAAGCCCCTGGAGCCAAACCTGAAGACTGTTCTTGCCTTCTCCAAGGGAATTGTATGAGCCCATTCCAATGGCAACAACCCTACAAAGAGGATAAACCTCCAAAGTTCCTGAGGCCATTCCAATATTTGTGGCTTCCCAGACAAAAGGGGCAATCTGGGCCCATTGAGCACCTACCTGAACTCAGACCTATAGACTGATGCCCCCTGAGGTAAAAAGGAACAAACATGCTCCTAGGCACCTATCGGATCCATTGTTTGGTTTCCAGGCATCTCTCCTCAGAGGCCTGGATTTCAATAACAGCATATGTCTGTTTCTTGACTCACCCATCAGAACAAATCTCATCTACACGTGGGAAACTTGCACGACGGACCTGTGTGAAAGCCTCTCTTTAGGAGAAGCCTTCAGGGCCCCAGTGCCACCGGTTCATTCCAAGGTCTCCATAGACACAAAATCATATTAGGACACATCCACGGGAGAGTCCATTTCAACTCAGCCTCCTCGGTTGCTCCCCCAGATCCAGCAGATCTAACCGGTCTTGTTGCTTGGAGACAATTCGAATGCGTGGTGGGCTACCCAGCCATCCATCCTCAGAACCCTGCTCGAATCGTTGTCCAGAAGCCAACGAACAGGTCTAAATTGTCCTGCAGAAGAATCTTTGCAGTTGGGAGGTTCTCACAACTCCCATCGTGGGAAAAACCCCATGGCCTCGTGATCCAACCACCTTCAAGAAGGGGCCATCAGGGACAGAATGTCCAACCTGAGCGATGGTCTCATCCTCGCCCTGACTTCAGATGCACGAGACCTCAATTCAGGTCTGTAGGTTGTGCCTGCCATATCCTCACCCAGAAACCTAGGCCTAGCTTGGGTTCTCAGACTTCCGTCCTCCAACTACTGGCCCACAAGCCCTCCAGTTTGGCAATCCAGAACTACAATGCAGCACTCTGCCTGCCCTCCA
>NW_026758623.1:0-1054 GCF_022355385.1 Mustela nigripes
AATCCTTCAGGGCCTGTGTGCCACTGCCCCATTACAAGGTCTCCATAGACACAAAAACACATTAGGACCCATCCACAGGAGAGTCCATTTCAACTGAGCGTATTCGGGTCCTCCGCGAGATCCAGCATATCTAACTTGTCTTGTTGCTAGGAGACAATTGGAATGTGAGGTGGCCTACTCTGCCATCCATCCTTAAAACCCTGCTCGGAATCGTTGGCCTGGAGCCAACCAACTGGTCTCGATTGTCCTGCAGAAGAATCTTTGCAGTTGGGAGCTTCTCAGAACTCGCATCGTGAGACAACCCCCATGGCCACATGATCCCCCCCCTTCATAAAGGGGCCATCAGGGACATAGGTCCAACCTGAGCGATCATCTGATCCTCACCCTGACTTCAGATGCACGAGATCTCGGTTCAGGTCTGTATATTGTGTCTGCCATGTCCTCACCCAGAAACCTAAGCCTTGCTTGTGTCCTCAGACTTCTGGCCACAGACTACTGGCTCACAAGCCCTCCAGTTTGGCAATCCAGAACTACAATGCAGCACTCTACCTGCCCTGCAGAAGAAATACATTGCCCTCTGGGGCTACCTAGAAACCCCAAGTGAAGAACAACCTGCACGACACTTGGCTATACCCAAAATATATAGGCTGACCTGGGCAATAATGCCCTTTCTGACACAGCCTGAGCCTGGACCTCCTGGGCCCACCCAGACAGCTAGCTAAAAACTGAAAACTTCAGACCCCCCATGGCCTTAGGTCGTTATCCCTTCCCAACCTCAGTTTTCACGCTTCAGAACCTAGACCTTATCTCCAATCTCTACCCAGGTTTGAAAATGTTGCAGAAATCAGAACTCCTTCCCGATGGCAGGAAAACTGTGTTTGGCTTGTTGTCCAAAGTTCAGTGTAGTGGAAACCAGTGTGTCCCATGAGGTCCCGCCATTGCTTGCGGTAGAGATAGGTAGCAAACACACATTGTGACCCTCAGCCTAAGCCCAGTCCTCAGCTAAGGCCTCTCAGTGGCTGGATGAAGAGACAGCATATTGGGCTTGCCATGC
>NW_026758624.1:0-102 GCF_022355385.1 Mustela nigripes
ACTCTTTGCTCTCAGGATAAATGGAGCCAAAAGACTTAGATTAATATTAAGTTCTGAATGGGATCTTAGAGCTATTTCCGTCCAGATTTTCATAAACATAGA
>NW_026758624.1:202-1054 GCF_022355385.1 Mustela nigripes
GGGGGCAAAAGCAGAAAGTAGAAATTTTTATGTTTGATTTTTAATCATGATTAATTGACTTTATTGATTATTAAAAATACTAACATTATAAAAGTGTGGATCTTTGTAAAACAATGTCATAATGTTAGAAATAAGTTGCATAGTCCTTTGAGAATATTAAACCAAGTGTTCAGGTGCCATCCAATTTCTTGTTTAATCCAGAACTTTGGTGTGCATTAACTTGAGGAATAGGATTTTGAAGTCCAGACAGACTAACAGAAAAGTGATCCAAATGTGTGTGTTTATATTTCTGCTTTTGTTGTAAAAATCAAAGTGTGATTGCTGGTTTAAAATGGTAAAACTAATAATGTTCATGGACTCTATTATAAATTTTCTAACTGTATGGGAAGAATCCAATAAACATAGAATTAATTGATTTGCAAATCCTCAAAGAGCTACAGGATCAGGTAGTGGTATGTTCTGATTCAACAGCATCATAATGCAGCATTTTATATGTGTTGCTAATGGATATTTTCATGAATGTTTGCTAGCTAGTCAGCCAATACAGAGAAATATTAGGTAGGGTAATTACTCACAGTTGTGTTTAATAAAATGAAAGAAAATTATCAAATGACACTAATAATAATAATCCTATAGCAGGCTAAATAATTCAATGGTAATTACAAGTATTAATCTAGCTTTCTTCCCTGATTATGACTCTTCTCTCCTTTATCATAATGGGAGTAGCAGATTGTCTGCAATGAATTGTGAAAACCCAGCAGTGACTTTGGCAGTGAAGGCCTCCCATCAATTTTGATAGGTTAAAATGATTCTGGTTGGTCTTGAGCGAATGTGTCAATTGTTTTTTTTTTT
>NW_026758625.1:0-1054 GCF_022355385.1 Mustela nigripes
CCCAACTTCCTGCTGTACCAGAGCTCCCTGAGCCACCGTTCCCCAAATTGCTCAATGCTCACCCTCCACTCAATGCAGTGACAATCCAATGGCCCCCATACAGCCTCCCCCCAGCCCCGGGCAGGCCTGGGTGCAGCTGTTGTCCCCGCTGGAGGGAACAGAGCTGGGTTTAGACTAGTTTAGTGTTAGGGTTAGAGTTAAGAAAGACTTAGGTTCAGGGTTAGGGTTATACGTCTTTGGGGTCAGGGTTAGCGTAATGCTTTCGGTTTGGGTCAGCGTTAGGGTTAGGTTCATGGTTAGGTTTAGGGTCATGCTCACAGTAGGGTCACGGTTAGGGTTACGGTCAGAGTCAGGGTCAGGGTCAGTGTTATTGACGTGTAGGTTTAGGGTCAGGTTCAGGGTCATGGTGAGATTTAGGGTCAGGGTCACGTTTAGTTTTGGGGGCAAGGTTCATGTCAGGGTCAGGGTTAGGTTTGGGACAGGTTTAGTGTCAGGGTTAGGGTCAGGGTCTGGGTTAGGTTCATGGTTATGGTAAGGTTAGCTTTACGTTTAGGTTCTGTTTTAGGAGTAGGTTCAGGATCAATGTTAGCATTAGGCTTAAGATTCTGTTTAGGATCACGGATTGGGTCAGAGTTAGGTTTACATTCAGGGTTTGGGTCAGTGTTAAGGTCAAGGCCAGGGTCAGGTTTAAGGTTAAGCTCTGACATAGGCAAAGTTCAGAGTTAGGGTTATGATCAGCGTCAGGATTATTGTTAAACTGGGGTTAGGGTTAGGGTTAGAGGTAGGTGGAGGGTTAGACCGCGTTAGGGTCAGTATCAGGGTTAATGTTAGGGGTTAGTTTTAGGGTTAGTTTCAGCGTTAGGTTTCGGGTCAGGGCCCGTGTTAGTGTCATGGTCAGGGTTACGTTTAGGTTTAGAGTTATGGTCAGGCTCACAGTCAGGGTACTGTTAGTATTAGGGTCGTGGTCAGGGTCACTGTTAGGGTCAGGGTTAGGTTTATGGTCTTTGCCTGGGTCAGGGTCAGGGTGAAGTGTAGCGCCAGTGTCAGCTTTACG
>NW_026758626.1:0-1053 GCF_022355385.1 Mustela nigripes
GAGTGCCGGTAGGTGCTCAGATGGGCCCAGATTGCCCCTGTTTGTCCTGGGAAGCCACAAATATTGGGATGGCCTCAGGGACTTTTGAGGTTTATCCTCTTAGTAGGGTTGTGGCCATTGGAATGGGCACATACATTTCCCATGGAGAGGGCAATCACACTCGTCAGGTTTGGCTCCAGGGGCCTGAGCCTGTAGGATGTGTAGGACAGGCTGTTTGCACAGTTGTCTGAAAACACAAACTCGGCTTATGATCTACAGACCATGAGGAGAACTCTATGGATATGAAAAAAGGGCGAGTGTGAGGCTCTTGCTCAAGTTTTTTTCTCAGGATATCGTGCCATTCATGGTCATGAAATTTCCGGGTGACTTCAGGGGAAATGGACGATGCTTACTCTCTGTGGGTTTGTCCCCGTCCAAAGAGTTTGGGGTCATTCTGTGGGATGGAAGAAGTCCGTTTTCTTTTGTTGTTATTGTTGTTGTTTTGTTTTCTTTTTCAAACCCCACCAAATAGGGATTTCAGAGTAGAGCCCTGGGGAGGGGCGATTGTACAACCAGAAATCTGATTTAAATTTGGGGCCTAGGGACATGTGAAGCCATTATGGCATCTAATGGTATAGCCACTGAGAGGACGTACTAGAGGACAGGACTCACGCTGAGGGTCACAATGCATATGCGTGTTTATGACCTCGTCGCACTCAAGAATGGGCGGGGCCTCAGGGTGAATGCTGGTTTCCCCTACACTGAATCTTGGACAACATGCCAACCATAAGGTTTCTTGCCATGGATAAGGAAGAGTTCTGATTACTGCATCACAGTCACCCCTGGGCAGTGATTCGAGATAAGGTCTAGGTTCTGAAGCCTAAAAACTGCGGTAGGGAAGAGATGATGACCTAAGGCCACAGCGGGTCTTATGGGCTCAGGGTGCAGTCAGCTGTCTGGGTGTTGCTCAGGAGGCCCCAGCTCAGGGTGTGTCAGACAGTGCATTACTGCCCATGTTAGACTATATAATTTGGGTACATTCGAGTGCCATGTAGGTTTATTCTCATTTAATAG
>NW_026758627.1:0-1053 GCF_022355385.1 Mustela nigripes
TTTTAATTTCTTGAGGAATCTCCACACTGTTCTCCAAAGAGGCTGCACCAACTTGCATTCCCACCAACAGTGTAAGAGGGTTCCCCTTTCTCCACATCCCCTCCAACACATGTTGTTTCCTGTCTTGCTAATTTTGGCCATTCTAACTGGTGTAAGGTGATATCTCAATGTGGTTTTAATTTGAATCTCCCTGATGGCTAGTGATGATTAACATTTTTTCATGTGTCTGATAGCCATTTGTATGTCTTCATTGGAGAAGTGTCTGTCCATATCTTCTGTCCATTTTTTGATATGATTAATCAGTGGCTTTCTTATACACTAATAACGAAAATACAGAAAGGGAAATTAGAGAATCGATTCCATTTACTATAGCACCAAGAGCCATAAGATACCTGGGAATAAACCTACCAAAGAGGTAAAGGATCTGTACTTGAGGAACTACAGAACACTCATGAAAGAAATTGAAGAAGACACAAAAAGATGGAAGACCATTCCATGCTCTTGGATCGGAAGAATAAACATTGTTAAAATGTCTATACTGTCTAGAGCAATCTATACTTTTAATGTTATTCTGATCAAAATTGCACTGGTATTCTTCAAAGAGCTGGAGCAAATAATCCACAAATTTGTATGAAATCAGAAGAGACCCCGAATCGCTAAGGAAATGTTGAAAAACAAAAATAAAAGGGGGGGTATCACGTTACCTGATTTCAAGCTTTACTACAAAGCTGTGATCACCAAGACAGCATGGTACTGGCATAAAAACAGACACATAGACTGGTGGAACAGAGTAGAGAGCCCAGATATGGACCTTCAACTCTATGGTCAAATAATCTTTGACAAAACAGGAAAAAATATACAGTGGAAAAAAGACAGTCTCTTCAATAAATGGGGCTGGGAAAACTGGGCAGCTATACACCGTACACAAAGATAAACTCAAAATGGAAAAAAGACCTCAAGGTGAGACAGGAATCCATCAGAATCCTAGAGGAGAACATAGGCAGTAATCTCTTAGATATCAGCCACAGCAACTTCTTTCAAGATATGTCTCCA
>NW_026758628.1:0-138 GCF_022355385.1 Mustela nigripes
TGCCTGGGTTTACAGGGAAGGGAATGAAGAGTGGGGACGAATCTCAATGGTGAAATTTGTGTGACTCCAGAGCCTCTGCTTTTCTCTTGTCTATACTTTCTCCTTAACCAGGTTCAAAATCAGAATTGGTTTCCTTCC
>NW_026758628.1:238-1053 GCF_022355385.1 Mustela nigripes
GAATTGGTTTCCTTCCATTATTGTGATGTCATCATCGGTTTAGAAATACCAATTCATTTTAATTCAACACGTTTTATACTGATGGCAATTAAAGTCATGTTCGGTTTTCCCTCCCTCTTTTATTTCATTTCCATGGCTTTCCAGTTCTGTTTCATGAATATCCCATTACCTTCCACCATCTCCGTCATCCCAGTCCAGACCTTTGTCGCCTTTTGTTCGAGGGTAGCGGGCTCTCCCCACCTGGTATCCCAGCTCCACCTGTCCCTCTTCATTGCAGCCCTCAGCTGTCCCACCTGCCCAGAGCTCTTCAGCCTTCCTGAGTCGCTCGTGGCTTCTCATCGCCCACAGAGGAGCATCCAGTCTTCCTGTGCAACCTGTGACCCTTGGTGCTTGAGTCCTAGTGGTTCTCCGCTGTAGAATTTTTTACTGTGGAACTTTCCCCCATACCACTATGGTTCCTGGCCAGGCAGGAGCGCTTGACCTTACCTAACACACCTGGTACAGAAGATCCCTGACTTCACCTTGGTTCAGTTTATGGTTTTTTGACTTTTTATAATAGTGCAGAAGTGATATGCATTTAGTTTGGATCTTTTCCCAGGCTGGCGATCTACAGTAGGGTCCTCTTTTGTAATGCTGGGCAGGGGCAGCGAGCACAGCCCCCAGGCAAACCACGTGATCACGAGGGTCAGCAACCAACACACTTGAACCGTCCTGTTCTAGCTTTCAGTGCAGTGTTCAGTAAGTTACATGAGATACCAGACACTTTACTGTGAAATAGGCTTTGTGTTAGAGAATTTTGCCCAACTGTGCAATAC
>NW_026758629.1:0-1053 GCF_022355385.1 Mustela nigripes
GTGGCTCGGTTAGTTCAGCGACTGCCTTGGGCTCAGGTCATGACCCCGGACTGGCAGGATCTAGTCCCACCTCGGGATCCCAGCTCCTTGGGGAGTCGGCTTCTCCCACTGACCTTCTCCTCTCTCATGCTCCCTCTCACTCATTCTCTCTCCATGAAGGAAAGACAAGCTTTCCAAAAAGTGTCTGGAGCCTTGTTGGATGGGCTTGAATGTGGTGGATCTCAGTGAGTTTTCTCATTGCATGCAGACACCTTGAGGATAGCCATGTCTTTCTAAAAGGATCCCTTGTTGTTCTGCAATGGTTTCTTTCTCTGTTCACGGATCAGGTGTCTTTCCATTGTCTCTTCTCAAGATCTCAGAAAAGCAGCCTTTGAGAATTCCTTTGGGTACGGTCTAGCACTTTTCATCTTTTCTCTTTCCACAAAATCTATACTACCCTCTGCATCCGCCTATGTAGAGTTTATTTTTCACTGACCTATCCAGATCTTTTCTTCCAATAGAATTTCAGTCCTTCATTCTGCAGGTCATTGTTGAAAAGTTAAAGGTGAAGTCTACTAACTCGCTAGGCATATTTTCTTTTTCCTATCTATTCCTTCCTACCTTTCTATCTATACACATAGATGTATATAGGAATACATATACACACACACGTGTGTGTGTGTGTGTGTGTGTGTGTGTGTGTGTTTATGCATATAAACTATCCCAGTCTTAAACTCCAGCACCTGGGAACATGTCCTTTTTTGGAAATAGGGTCCCTGAAGATGTAACTATCTAGGATGAGGTCATATTTGAGTAGACTGGGCCCCTAATTCAGGAGGACTTGTGCGCTACTAAGAAGAGAGAGTGTGGATACACAGATATGCACTGAGGGAGAAGGCCCGGTGAAGACGTCCAAAGCCAGAGCAATACTTCTAGCTGGAAAAGGGGCCTGGAACAGATCCATCCACAATACCTACAAAAGGAGCATGTCCTACCAACATTGTAGCCTCTAGAAATGTAACACTGTCCACTTCTGTGGTTTCAGCCTCCAGGCTTCTGGTATCTTGTAATAGC
>NW_026758630.1:0-1053 GCF_022355385.1 Mustela nigripes
TTGTTGACACTTTGTCATCCTTTCCTGGCTCCATTAGAACATGCCCATTACCAAAAGAGGCATTGTTTGCTTATCACATGATATGTTACCACTTGGGGAATGATCATGAGAGCATGAAGGCAGGATTGTGCTGCCACATCTCCATTCATTTCCCAAAAAGGTAGCTGCGCCAAACTGTGGAAATGCTCAAGGTTCTTCAACATTTGAATCCTCTTCAATGCATCCCTTTGGAGATACACCTTGTTATCTTCAAATGGGGACGAAAGTCTTTCAGATGAATTCACATGGTCTATGGGTCTCTTCCAACATGCTCCCCACTTGCTCCTGTGAAATCCAAGTACATGAGTCTGTCCTGGGCCTCAGGATTTCGGGTGATGAGTCTGCCTTTGGTGCTTGTTCACTTCTAAAGAATGGGAGGCCATTATGTCCCAATACCTTCAGATGCTAGGGATACTCATGTCCTTTCTATTGAAGACTCCAGACATGTTTTTGGCATGGTTGTGGGTGTTACCTGGGAGCTTTCCTTGTGTGACCATTTTCCTGGTCAGAAGTGCCCTGATAGGGTGGGAGGACCATAGCCATGTGTTCAGTGTGGAGTTCTTCCCCTCAGTCATTGTTTGACGCCTGACTCTTCCTTGGCCTATCGTGGTTAAGATGGAATGGTGGATTCCTGCCTTTCTCCGGAGTCCAGAGGGCTGGTGCTGACAGTCATGACCAAAGACTACAAATTCGGCCATGGGGAAGGTGACACCGACTCGCTTCACAAACTGCCTTGGTGAGAGACCCAGACAGCTCCAGCTGTTGGGGAGGGCTTGGGATACTCTTGGTCCACCGATGACTACTCCAGCCAAGTGCCATGATCAGGTATGGTTTGGAGAGGAGTGGTTGCTAACCTCAAACTTGGCGACATCAAAGAAGTCGGTTTCACTGAAACAGCAGTTCCTCTCTCATGACCTTTGAGTCCTATGTTTTAGGTATGAAGCTCCAGGAAGGATAGAAAAGGAGTCCTCTGAGATTGAACAAAAACTCGGTCATCTTGTGTGTTAATTTCCC
>NW_026758631.1:0-1053 GCF_022355385.1 Mustela nigripes
ACAGAAGATCAACAAGAAATCCAGCGGAGACCAAGTTCACCTACCAATAAGTGCGGTTACAATACCAAGGGGAGCAGCAGATTTCCAGAGGAGGAGAAAGCAAAGCACGGAACTCATGGCTTTTTCCCTGTAATTGTTTTTACTCTTGCAGTTACTTTAATTTTTCTCTTTTTCTTTTTTGTTTTTTTTATCACCTTCTGGTAAAATTTTTTTTAACTTTTACCTTTTTCTTTTTTAACGGTTTTTAACTAGTTTATCTAATATATATATTTTTTATTTTTTATATTTTTCTTTATTTGTTTTCTCTTTTTTGTAATTCTTATCTTTTCTTTTTTTTTCTTTTTTCTTTTTTTTTCCTTTCTTCCTTTTTTAACCTCTTTTTATCCCTTTTCTTCCCCCTCACGATTTGGGATCTCTTCTAATTAGGTCAAAGCATATTTTCCTGGAGTTGTTGCCACCCTTTTAGTATTTAACTTGCTCCTTCATATACTCTTATCTGGACAAAATGACAAGACAGAAAAAATCAACACACACACAAAAAAGAACAAGAAGCAGTACCGAAGGCTAGGGACCTAATCAGTACAGACATTGGTAATATGTCAGATCTAGAGTTCAGAATGACAATTCTCAAGGTTCTAGCCAGGCTCAAAAAAGGCATGGAAGATATTAGAGAAACCCTCTCGAGAGATATAAAAGCCCTTTCTGGAGAAATAAAAGAACAAAAATCTAACCAAGTTGAAATCAATAAAGCTATTAATGAGGTGCAATAAAAAATGGAGGCTCTCACTGCTAGGATAAATGAGGCAGAAGAAAGAATGAGTGATATAGAAGACCAAATGACAGAGAAAAAAGAAGCTGAGCAAAAGAGGAACAAACAGCTACTGGACGACGAGGGGAGAATTTGAGAGATAAGTGACACCATAAGACGAAACAACATTAGAATAATTGGGATTCCAGAAGAAGAAGAAAGAGAGAGGGGAGCAGAAGGTATACTGGAGAGAATTATTGGGGAGAATTTCCCCAATATGGCAAAGGGAACGAGAATCAAAATTC
>NW_026758632.1:0-1053 GCF_022355385.1 Mustela nigripes
TCTGGGTGAGGATATGGCAGGCACAATCTACAGACCTGAATCGAGATCTTGTGCATCTGAAGTCAGGGCGAGGATCAGACGATTCCTCAGGTTGGACATTTTGTCCCTGATGGACCCTTCTTGAAGGGGGCGGTGGATCACGAGGCCATGGGGGTTTTCCCACGATGGGAGTTGTGAGAAGCTCCCAACTGCAAAGATTCTTCTGCAGGACAATTGAGACCTGTTGGTTGGATACAGGACAACGTTTCCGAGCAGGGTTCTAAGGATGGATGGCGGGGTAGCGCACCTCCCATTCCAATTGTCTCCAAGCAAGAAGACAGGTTAGATCTGCTGGATCGGGGGGAGCTACCGAGGAGTCTGAGTTGAAATGGACTCTCCCGTGGATATGTCCTAATATGATTTTGTGTCTATGGAGAACTTGGAATGAAGCGGTGGCACTGGGGCTCTGAAGGGTTCTCCTAAAGAGAGGCTTTCACACAGCTCCATCATGCAAGTTTCCCATGTGTAGATGAGATTTGCTCTGATGGGTGATTCAAGAAACAGGCATATGCTGTTATTGAAATCCAGGCCTCTGAGGAGAGATGCCTGGAGGCCAAACCAATGGATCCGATAGGTGCCTAGGGGCCTGTTCGTTCCTTTTTAACTCTGGGGACATCAGTCTACGTGTCTGAGTGCAGGTACGTACTCAGATGGGCCCAGATTGCCCCTGTTTGTCCAGGGAAGCCACAATTATTGGGATGGCCTCAGGGACATTGGAGGTTTATCCTCTTAGTAGGGTTGTGGCCATTGGAATGGGCACATACAATTCCCTTGGAGAGGGCAAGCCCAGTCGTCAGGTTTGTCTCCAGGGGCCTGAGCCTGTGGGGTGTGTAGGCCAGGGATGTTTGGACAGTTGTCTGAAAACACAAACTCGGCTTATGTTTCGGGTCATAGGTATAGCAGGACTGAACTACAGTCCATGAGGAGACCAATTCGGGATTTGAAAAAAGGGCGAGTGTGAGGCTCTTGCTCAAGTTTTTGTCTCTGGATATCGTGTCACTCATGGTCGTGAAA
>NW_026758633.1:0-1053 GCF_022355385.1 Mustela nigripes
TGCCTCCAGCAGGGGACACTTGGGCTGTCTCCCTGTCCTGGCCGCAATGGATAATGCCCCAGTGAGCGTGGGGAAACAGGGATCTGTCCGAGATGGTGAGTCCATCTGCTTTGCACACAGACCCAGAAATGGGGGCCCGTCTACGCCATACCCCCGCCAGCTCTTGTTGTCTCTTGTCTTTCTGATACTAGCCATCCTCACGGGCAAGCGGGAGCTGATAGCTCATCCGGGTTCTGGTTCGCATTTCCCTGGTGGTGAGCGATGGTGAGCATCTTTTCATGTGCCTGTTGGCCATCGGTGTGTCTTCTTTGGGAATATGTATATGCAGATCGTCTGCCCAATTTTCCTTCAGACTTTATTTTTGCCGTTGACTTGTACGCGTTCTTTATGTAATATATATACTTTTCCGACAATGCCATACCTTGTGCTGTGCTCACCACCAGGGTGGCTGCCCTCTGTCCCCCAACCACCCTATTAGGGCACCATCGGCTCCATGCCCTAGACTTCTTCATGTATTTTGAACATCATCTCCCTCTCAGGCACAGAGCTGGCAACTACTTTCTCCCACACAGTGGGTTGCCTTCTCGTTGTGCGGATGCTTTCCTTGGCTGGGCAGGACCTCTTTTAGTTTGATGTGGTCTGACTCTGCTTCTACTCCCTGGGCTTTGGGCACCAGATCCAAGAGCTCCCTGCCAAGACCTGTGTTGAGGAGCTGCACCCCTGTGTGTCCTTCTAGGGGTTTTGTGGCTTTTGTGGTTTACCTTTGAGGCTTTGATCCATTTTGGAATTCATTGTTGTGAGTGAGGTAAGATATGGGTCCACCTTCATTCTTTTGCCTGCGGATGTCCAGTTTTCCCAACACCATTTAGTGAAGAGGTGGTCCTTTGCCCATCGTGCATTTTTGGCGTCCCTGTCAAAGGTTAGGTGAGCTTCTATGCGGGAGTTTGTCTCTGGGCTCTCTATTTGGTCCCATTCCTCTGCGGGTCTGCTTTTATGCCAATACACGCTGTTTTAATTACTACAGCTCTGGAATAGGGTTTGAAATCAGGGAGC
>NW_026758634.1:0-1053 GCF_022355385.1 Mustela nigripes
ATCAGAGGTGGGTTTGGGGATGCTGCTGCTGCTTGCCTGAGCTAGTCACCGCAGCTCAGTGGAAGATACCCGCATGGAGCGAAATACCCTTTGCCCTAGCATCCCCTCTGCCTGAGAGAGAAGCCAAGTGTGGGGAACCCGCAGCACGCCGCCCCCGGAGAAGAGAAGGAGACGTTGGCCTTGGGGTCGGGAAACGCTCGCGCCGCAGGATAGCCTGCCGTGGCACCAAGAGCAGGCCGGTGGCAAGACAATTGTCACCCGCTTCCTGTGTGGAGAAGAGGGTAGCCTGGCTGCTAAGGAGACATGAGTGGACTACTAGGGCAGAGGCGCTTGCTCCACTCTGAGGAAGGAGTCTGGGCGGAAGGCAGGCCTGTCCTGTGCCTCTGGTCCCATGGGGATAGCATCTCCTTGGCCACCTGTCCCAAGGGCAGACTAGGCTTGACACCAGGTGCCATACCCGTAACTCAGAGAACAACCCCATGTAGAAACGGGCAGTCAGATGCCGTCTACCACCAAGATGTGGCAGCGATGAGGGTGGCAGGTGGTGTGCCGGGGAAGGAATGGAGACAGTCCCCCACAGTTCCCCATCCTTGTGCACGGGCTGTGTACAGGGATCTTGTCGCCTCCTCTCTCCTGTGGTGAAGTCACTGGCCTATACCCCGAGACTGCCTGAGCACCGGAGCAAAAGGCAAAGCTTTACCTACCCCAGGAGATGGCAATAGGCATAGAGTGCCATGCTAAGACACACACGCTCCTGCAGGGTTGTTACCGTGTCTGCTGAAGTCGGCATAGCAAGGTGAACGCCGGGCGTGAAATTGGAGCCCGGGAAAGTAAGTCCCAAGAGACACCAGCTCTCCCGCGGCTCTTCTTCCCAGCCGCGACGGAGTGAACACCCAAAGCCTTTCTGAGGAAGCATCAGCGAAGTGTGGTTCGTGCCAAGCTGAATACCTCTGCGAAAGCATAGCAGTCGCTTGGAAATCAGAGTCGGTTCTCTGGGCTGTTTTTGTTGCTTGCCTTACCCTAGTATGCGCAGCACTATGGGAGAATTCCCAT
>NW_026758635.1:0-1053 GCF_022355385.1 Mustela nigripes
ACCCCGAAGAGTTCTCCTCATGGTCTGTAGATCAGTCCTGCCATACCTATGACACGGAACATAAGCCGAGTTTGTGTTTTCAGACAACTGTCCAAACGGCCCTGGCCTACACACCCTACAGGCTCAGGCCCCTGGAGTCAAACCTGAGGACTGTGCTTGCCCTCTCCAAGGGAATTGTGTGTGCCCATTCCAATGGCCACAAACGTACTAATAGGATCAACCTCCCAAGTGTCTGAGGCCATCCCAATAGTGGTGGCTTCCCAGGACAGGCAGGGGCAATCTGAGCACATCTGAGCACCTACCGGCAATCAGACCCGTAGACAGATGTCCCCAGAGGTAAAAAAGAACGAACAGGCCCATAGGCACTAATCGGATCCATTGCTTTGGTTTCCGGGCATCTCTCCTCAGAGGCGTGGATTTCAATACCAGCATATGGATGTTTCTTGACACACACATCAGAACAAATCTCATCTACACATGGGAAACTTGCACGTTGGAGCTGTGTCAAAGCCTGTGTTTAGGAGAACCCTTCAGGACCCCAGGCCACCGCTTCATTCCAAGGTCTCCATAGACACAAAAACACATTAGGACCCATCCACAGGAGAGTCCATTTCAACTCACCCTCCTCGGTTGCACCCCCAGATCCAGCAGATCTAACCTGTGTTGTTGCCAGGAGACAATTGGAATGCGAGGAGGGCTAGCCAGCCATCTATCCTTAGAACCCTGCTCGGAATCATTGGCCTGGAACCAACCAACAGGTCTCAATTGTCCTGCAGAAGAATCTTTGCAGTTTGGAGCTTCTCACAACTCCCATCGTGGGAAAACCCCCATGGCCTCATGATCCCACCACGCCTTCATGTAGGGGCCATCAGGAACAGAAAGTACGACCTGAGCGATCGTCTGATCCTCGCCCTGACTTCAGATGCACGAGATCTCAATTCAGGTCTGTCGATTGTGCCTGCCATATCCTCACCCAGAAACCTAGGCCTAGGTTGTGTTCTCGGACTTCCTTCCTCAGACTACTGGCCCACAAGCCCTCCAGTTTGGCAATCC
>NW_026758636.1:0-1053 GCF_022355385.1 Mustela nigripes
AAAGCAAGGCCCAAGAGGCAACAGCCACCGGCAACTCTTCTTCCCTGATGCGAAAGAAGCCTTGCTGAGGAAGCAGTGGTGAAGTGCGGTTCGCTCCAAGCCCAAAGCCTCTGTGAAAGCACAACATTCGCTGAGAAATCAGAGTCGGTATTGTGGGCTGCTGCTGCTGGTTGCCTGATCCCAGTCTCACGGTGGGAGAAACCCGCATACAGCTTAAGGCTCTTTGCCCGGGCATCTCCTCTGGGAAAGTGAAGCATTCGTTGGGAAATCAGAGTTGGGTTTGGGGAAGCTGCTGCTGCTTGCCTGAGCTAGTCTCCGCAGCACGGTGAATGATACCCGCATGGGGCGAAATACTGTTTGCCCTACCATCCCCTCTGCCTGAGAGAGAAGCGTGGTTGCACACGTATGTCAACGCGCTCCCCAGGAGCAATGTGGGGAAGGCGAAGCACGCCGCCCCCAGAGAAGAGAAGGAGCCCTTGGCCTCTGGGTCGGGAAACGCTCGGGAAGCAGGATAGCCTGCCGTGGCATGAACAGCAGTCCGGTGGCAAGACAAGTGACCCCCGATTCCTGTCCAGAGAGATGGAAGCCTGGCTGCTAAGGAGACATGAGGGGACGACTAGGGCAGGGGCGTGTGCTCCACTCTGAGGAAGGAGTCCGGGCAGAAGGCAGGCCTGTCCTGTGCCTCTGGTCCCAAGGGGAAAGCATCTCTTTGAACACCTGTCCCAAGGGCAGACTTGAGCTTGCCACCAGGTGCCTTAACCGCAACTCGCAGAAACAACCCCATGGATAAACGAGCAGTCAGATGCCGTCTTGCACCAAGATGTGGCAGCAATATGGGTGGCAGGGGGTGTGCCGGGGATGGAGTGGAGAATCTCCCCCACAGTTCCCCATCCCAGGGCACGGGCCGTGTGCAGGGATCTTTTTCGCCTCCTCTCTCCTGTGGTGAAGGCACTGGCCTAGACCCGAGTCTGCCTGAGCGCAGGAACAAAAGGCAAAGCCTTAACTACCCCCCAGGAGATGGAAATAGGCATAGAGTGCCATGCTAGGACACGC
>NW_026758637.1:0-1053 GCF_022355385.1 Mustela nigripes
TCTTGCCATGGGTAAGGAAGAGTTCTGATTTCTGCATCACAGTCACCCCTGGGCAGTGAATGGAGATAAGGTCTAGATTCTGAAGCCTGAAAACTGAGGTAGGGAAGAGAAGATGACCTAAGGCCATGGCGGGTCTGATGTGCTCAGTGTGCGGTCAGCTGTCTGGGTGTAGGTCACGAGGTCCGGGCTCAGGTTGTCAGACAGTACATTAGTGCCCAGGTTAGACTATATATTTTGGTTGCATTTGAGTGCCGTGTATGTTCTTATCTGAAGAACTCTTCAGGATATGAAGAATGAGCGAGTCTGCGGCGCAGTCTCAGGCTTTTGTCTCTGGATTTTGTATCAGCGATGGCCATGGAATGTTGGGAAGGCCTCATGGGCCATGGACGATTCTTGCTCTCTGTGGATTTGGCCCGATCCCAATTGTTTTTCGTCAATCTGTGGGATGGGAGGACTCCTTTCAGGTTTGTTACCTCTGGTGTCCCACTAAAAGAGGAATTCCAAGGCAGAGCCCTGGGGAAGAGTGAAGGGACAACCCAAACTCTGGACAAAAATTGGGGCCTAGGGGCATGGCAAGCCCAGTATGTTATCTCTCTATCCAGCCACTGAGAGGCCTTACCTGAGAACTGGGCTCAGGCTGAGGGTCACAATGTGTGTTTGTGACGAATTTGGCCCGCAAGCATGTGCGGGGCCTCATGGGCCACACTGGTTTCAAGTACACTGAACCTTGAGTACATGCCAACCACAGGTTTCTTGCCAAGGGGAACGCGTTCTGATTTCTGCATCATTTTCAAACCCGGGCCGTGATTGGAGATAAGGTCTAGGTTCTGAAGCCTGAAAACCGAGGTTGAGAAGAGATGACGACCTAAGACCATGGCAGGTCCGATGTGCTCAGTGTGCGGCCAGCTGTCTGGGTGGGGCCCGGAGGTCCATGCTCAGGCTGTGTAAGAAAGGGCATTAGTGCCCACGTCAGCCTATATATTTGGGGTACAGCCGAATGGGGTAGAGGTTGATCCTCATTTGGGGTTTCTTGGTAGCCCCAGAGGGCAATGT
>NW_026758638.1:0-1053 GCF_022355385.1 Mustela nigripes
ATAATACTCCATAGTGTATATGGACCACATCTTCCTTATCCATTCAAGCGTTGAAGGGCATCTTGGTTCTTTCCACAGTCTGGCGACTGTGGCCATTGCTGCTATAAACATTGGGGTACAGATGGTCCTTCTTTTCACTACATCTGTATCTTTGGGGTAAATACTCAGGAGTGCAATGGCAGGGTCATAGAGAAGTTCTATTTTTGATTTCTTGAGAAATATCCACACTTTTCTCCAAAGAGGCTGCACCAACTTGCATTTCCACCAACAGTGGAAGAGGGTTCCCCTTTCTCCACATCCTCTCCAACACATGTTGTTTCCTGTTTTGTTAATTTTGGACATTCTATCTGGTGTAAGGTGGTATCTCAATGTGGTTTTAATTTGAATCTCCCTGATGGCTAGTGATGATGAACATTTTTTCATGTGTCTGATAACCATTTGTATGTCTTGATTGGAGAAGTGTCTGTTCATATCTTCTGCCCAGTTTTTGATATGATTGTCTGTTTTGTGTCTGTTGAGTTTGAGGAGTTCAATATAGATCCTGGATATCAATCTTTTGTCTCTACTGTCATTTGTAAATATCTTCTCCCATCCCGTGGGTTGCCTCTTTGTTTTGTTGACTGTTTGCTTTGCTGGTCAGAAGCTTTTAATTTTGATGAAGTCCCAAAAGTTCATCTTTGCTTTTGTTTCCTTTGCCTTTGGAGACATATCTTGAAAGAAGTTGCTGTGGCTGATATCGAAGAGATTACTGCCTATGTTTTCCTCTAGGATTCTGATGGATTCCTGTCTCACATTGAGGTCTTTTATCTATTTTGAGTTTATCTTTGTGTATGGTGTAAGAGAATGGTTGAGTTTCATTCTTCTACATATAGCTGCCCAGTTTTCCAAGCACCATTTATTGAAGAGACGTCTTTTTTCCACTGTATATTTTTCCCTGTTTTGTCGAAGATTAATTGACCATAGAGTTGAGGGTCCATATCTGGGATCTCTACTCTGTTCCACTGGTCTATGTGTCTGTTTTTATGCCAGTACCATGCTGTCTTGGTGGTCACA
>NW_026758639.1:0-1053 GCF_022355385.1 Mustela nigripes
ATTGGTAGATCAGAAAGGAACAGAGACCATATACAGTAACAGTCACCTTACAGGCAATGCAATGGCCCTAAATTCATATCTCTCAATAGTTACCCTGAATGTGAATGGGCTAAATGCCCCTGTCAAAAAACACAGGGTATCAGAATGGATAAAAAAACAAAACCCATCTATATGTTGCCTCCAAGAAACTCATTTTAAGCCTGAAGACACTTCCAGATTTAAAGTGAGGGGGTGGAAAAGAATTTACCATGCTAATGGACATCAGAAGAAAGCAGGAGTGGCAATCCTTATATCAGATCAATTAGATTTTAAGCCAAAAGACTATAATAAGAGATGAGGAAGGACACTATATCATACTCAAAGGGACAATCCAACAAGAAGATTTAACAATTTTAAATATCTATGCCCCCAACACATCAACAATAATACAATAATAGTAGGGGACTTTAACACTCCCCTCACTGAAATGGACAGGTCATCCAAGCAAAAGATCAGCAAGGAAATAAAGGCCTTAAACGACACACTGGACCAGATGGACACCACAGATATATTCAGAACATTTCATCCCAAAGCAACAGAATACACATTCTTCTCTAGTGCACATGGAACATTCTCCAGAATAGATCACTTCCTCAGTCCCAAATTAGGACTCAACGGGTATCAAAAGATTGGGATCATTCCGTGCATATTTTCAGACCACAATGCTCTAAAGCTGGAATTCAACCACAAGAGGAAGTTTGAAAATAACCCAAATACATGTAGACTAAACAGCATCCTTCTAAAGAATGAATGGGTCAACCGGGAAATTAAACAAGAATTGAAAAAAATCATGGAAACAAATGATAATGAAAATACAACGGTTCAAAATCTGTGGGACACAACAAAGGCAGTCCTGAGAGGAAAATATATAGCGGTACAAGCCTTTCAGGTACACAACTTAACCCTACACCTAAAGGAGCTGGAGAAAGAACAAGAAAGAAACCCTAAGCCCAGCAGGAGAAGAGAAATAATAAAGATCAGAGCAGAAATCAATGAAATAGAAACCAAAAAAAC
>NW_026758640.1:0-1053 GCF_022355385.1 Mustela nigripes
GACTCCTGCCCTCAATTCAGCCCCCTGGGATCCCTCCTCAGTGCCAGAAAATTAGGTCTTCCATGCTCCTGGCACTAAAATTAACGCTAGGTTGGGTTTTCAGTCTTCCTCCCCAGAGGCTGGGCCCCCATTTCCTCCATATTTGGGCCCCTGATCCCCAAACCAGGACTCCGTCTGCCAACCAGGAGGAAACTGTTCTGTTTGGAGCTGCACAGAACCCTCAGAATGGGAGAAACCTGAACAGCCCATGAAGCAACGTCCACCATCGGCCACCCCTCAGGCACAAACCCAGAATGTAATGCACCACTTGACCATGACCCTCAACTTATTGCCCTAGGCATCCCGCCTCAGCACCAGCATATCAGGCCAGCCATGCCCCTGTGCTCTATCCCTAGCCCTAGGCTATACTTTCAGTCTTATGTCCTCTGAGGATCCACACCAAAGCCCCACTGATGGGTTACACCAGAACTATACCAGAATATTTTGTGGCCCCGTGAGACTATCCCACTCTCAGCAACCCCCTATTCACTACCTGGATCCTAACACTGACACTGACCTAGGTCCTCAACTCTGCTCCCCAGGTCTCTCCTCTCAGGGTGGCAGATTGAGCCTGACATGTCCTGAGCATTCCATTCCTAGGGGCCTGGCCCCCTGCCCCAGGCACTGGGGTCACCTTAGCCATACAACAGGGCTCAGCCTAACACACAGGAGGAAAGTGTGCCATGTAGACCTCTAGAAATATTCAAAGCAGGAGAAAATGCCTGCCCATCTGAGCCCATCCCAGCAAACCACCAATTTCAGTGGCCTCTAGGCTACAAACCCTGTGCCTGACCTGAACGGGAACACTCATCTTTAATTTTTAATTCCACACACACTGCCAGCTCTTTGGCCCTGCAATGCCCCTTGACCCTAACTCTATCCCTATGTTGGGCTCTCAGGTAACTGTCCCTTAAGGGAGGGCTCCAAAGCCCCAGGATTTGGGGATGGCTGAGCAATACCAGAGGAATCAGCCTCCCACCCAGAAGGAAATCTTTCCATAATGGACTCCAATAA
>NW_026758641.1:0-1053 GCF_022355385.1 Mustela nigripes
CTATAACCTCCAAGGTGGAGGAGGCGAGGGATCTCTGTGGGGTCTCTCTTATGGAGACACTAATCTCGCCCATGAGGACTCCACTCTCATGACCTAAACATCTCCCAAGGACCCCATCTCCTAGTTATGTCCCTTTGGACATTGAGTTTTCAACTTATGAATCCTGGAGGGATACACTGTCTACAGTGAGCTTCGTCAAACATCTTTTATGTTCAAGGCACTGTTTTTTGGCAAAATTAATCATTTCCTACACATCCTTTGAAGCAAGAGTATTCCTGCACTTTGCCTTCCTTTAGAACCTTTCTCTAGAGAGGATCCTAAAAAGTTCAGAAAAGACGCAGAAGAAACCTGCTGGTTAGCTCGTTTTTCACAGTAGAGCAGAATTCATTTTGATGTAGGTTAATCTTAGAAATCCAGGCAAGGACACTTCGCTTGAAAATCATCTCAAATGATCAGTTTTGTTAGTATGAGTAATAGTAACTATAAGATCAATAGAACAACTTTTTGTTCTACTATGGACCTACTGTGTGCTGGGTACCTCGGAGCATCTGAGTCGAACCATCTCGTGATCCTTTCAACAGCCCACTGAGGGTCACACTGTCTTCTCCTCCACGTTATGGATGAGTCTTAAGTCTGGGCCAGAAATGACACAACTTTCCCAAAGCCATATTGCTACTGAGGGGCCAGCTGGGATCTATGCCCACTCTGTTGCCAGAGCCTGTGATTGCAAACGTGGGCTGCACTAGCTGTTCAGAACAAAGGACTGTTCATGGAGGTGACACAGCTAACCCGTGAGACCCACCACCCTTTTCCCTAGGGTCATCCCGGTACAGCCTGCAGTGATGGCCCGAGTTAAGCATTCGAACTTGGTGCTGCAGAGGGCGTGTTTTAGGGACAAGATTGGTGTTAAGGGGGTCTAATGAAGCCCAGAGGGAATGGGAGGAAACAGGACTTGGGGAAATATCTGGGTCCCTGGAGCAGTGATCTCCTTTTATTACTGTGCACCTCTCTTTCACAAAAATAAATACGTAAATACATACATACATACATACA
>NW_026758642.1:0-374 GCF_022355385.1 Mustela nigripes
CCTCACCAAGGGAATTGTGTGTGCCCATTCCAATGGCCACAACCATATTAATAGGATAAACCTCCAAAGTCTCTGAGGCCATCCCAATATTTGTGGCTTCCCAGGACAAACAGGGGCAATCTGGGCCCATATGAGCACCTACCGGCACTCAGTCCCATAGACTGATGTCCGCAGAGGTAAAAAGGAACGAATAGGCCCCTAGGCACCTAACGGATCCATTGCTTTGGTTTCCAGGCATCTCTCCTCAGAGGCTTGGTTTACAATAACAGCATATGGCTGTTTATTGACTCACACATCAGAACAAATCTCATCTATACATGGGAAACTTGCACGATGGAGCTGTGTGAAAGCCTCTCCTAAAGAGAGGCTTTCAC
>NW_026758642.1:474-1053 GCF_022355385.1 Mustela nigripes
CCCTTCAGGGCCCCAGTGCCACCGCTTCATTCCAAGGTCTCCATAGACACAAAATCCTATTAGGACACATCCACGGGAGAGTCCATTTCAACTCAGCCTCCTCGGTTGCTCCCCCAGATCCAGCAGACCTAACCTGTCTTGTTGCGTGGAGACAATTGGAATGCGAGGTGGGCTACCCAGCCATCCATCCTTAGAACCCTGCTCGAAATCGTTGTCCTGGAGCCAATCAACAGGTCTCAATTGTACTGCAGAAGTATCTTTGCAGTTGGGAGCTTCTCACAACTACCATCGTGGGAAAACACCAATGGCCTCGTGATCCACCCCCCCTTCAAGAAGGAGCCATCAGGGACAGAATGTCCAACCTGAGCGATCGTCTGATCCTTGCCCTGACTTCAGATGCACGAGATCTCGATTCAGGTCTGTAGATTGTGCCTGCCATATCATCACCCAGAAACCTAAACCTAGCTTGGGTTCTCAGACTTCCGTCCTCAGACTACTGGCCCACAAGCCCTCCAGTTTGGCAATCCAGAACGACAATGCAGCACTCTGCCTGCCCTCCAGAATAAAAACATTGACCTC
>NW_026758643.1:0-1053 GCF_022355385.1 Mustela nigripes
AAAGGAAAGAGTCAAGGAAACAAAGAGGCAACCCACCGAATGGGTGAAGGTATTTGGGAAGGACAGGACAGACAAAAGCTTGATATGCAGGGTCTCTTGCTGCTTTTAAAATGATTTCTTTTCACCCCCTTTTTGCCATTTGGATTACGAGGCATTTTGTGGTGGACTAGCTTGGGAAGATTTTGTTGGGGGCTCCTTGTGCATCCTGGATGTGGACTTTGGTTTCCTTCCCCAGATTCAGGATCGTGTTAGCTATGACTCGTGCAAATAAGTTTTCTGTCCCCTTCCCTCCCTCTCCTCCTTCCGGCATCCCTGTAATGCCCACGTTACTACACTTGATGGTGTCCCTGAATTCTCCAATCGTATTTCATTTTTATCATACTTTCTCCACACTACACTTCAGCTTGATTGTTTTCCGTCATTCTGTCTTTGGGATCACTGAATCTTCTGCTTGCTCTCGTCTCCTGTGTGTTCCATGTAATGTGTTTTTGGGCCATTTCCCTGTATTTTAGGTTTAACAGATAGAGGTAAGAATGGGAGGGGGAAGCCAAATAAGACAGTCCTGGAGACGAGCATACGATTCTCCCCCCGCCCCCCCTCCCCCACTCCCTGCCATATACCTGACTCCATGGGAATGCCGGTTGCTGGTAGGGTTCCAGGCGGAATGTTGAGGGTGTGTTGTGACTACCGGATCCATGGTGACCATCACTTGTCCTGTGGTCGAGCAGTACCATGGAGCAGCTGCCAGGCTCTCTGGAGCATGGCTTTGAACTGGTCCTTGGGAAGTTGGATGAGATGATGGCGAAGCTGCTGCCAAGTGACTCGAGTCCTCGGCTGATGTTCCACAGCCTCCAGTGGGAGACACTGCTGTGTCCGCCTGTCATTGGCTTCTTGGTGGGCCTCCTCTTTCTATGCCGACTTGTTCAGTCTGTTAGAAGTCACTCCTACAAGAACCGTGAGAAGCAGCTGGCAGAAGCACTGGCTGCAGGGATCGAGGAGAAATGCCACCTCATTGACAAGGTTTCTGTAGCTGAGAAGGAGCATGCAGCAATC
>NW_026758644.1:0-1053 GCF_022355385.1 Mustela nigripes
GGAAATCAGAGACAGTTCTGTGGGCTGCTGTTGCTGCTTGCCTTAGCCTAGTATTCACAGCATGGTAGGAGCAACCCGCATAGAGCAAGAGCCTCTCTGCCCGGGCATGCCCTCTGGGAAAGCACAGCATTCTTTGCGAAATCAGAGTCGGGTCTGTGGGATGCTGCTGCTGCTTGCCTGAGCTAATCTCCAGAGCATGGTGTAATTAACCCGCATGGAGCGAAATCCTCTTTGCCTGAGCATCCCCTCAGCCTGAGAGAGAAGCGTGGTTGCACCTGTGGAAAAGCCTTACGGGACACATCTGTCACTGCACAGAGACGGAAGCCTGGCTGCTAAGGAGACAGGAGGGGAAGTCTAGGCAGGGGCGTGTGCTCCACTCTGAAGAAGGATTCTGGGCAGAAAGCTTGCCTGTCCTGAGTCTCTGCGTCCAAGGAGACAGCAGCTCCTTGGCCACCTGTCCCTGTGGAGACATGGGCTTGCCACCAGGCCCCTACCCGGAACTCACAGAAACAGCTCCCTGAAAGAATTGGCAGTCAGGATCCGTCTTCCTCCAGGATGTGGAAGCGTTCGCGGAGGCACGGTGTGTACGGGGAAGGAGTGGGAACAATGGCGCACAACTCCCCATCTCAGTGCACGGGTGGTGTGCAGGGATCCTGTCACCTCTCCTTTCCTGTGGGGAAAGCACTGACCTAGACTGCGAGACCGCTTGAGTGCCCGAGAAAAAGGCCAAGCATGGCATACAATGGGAGATGGTAGTGTGCATAGAGTGCAAACCTAGGCCACTCGCGGCTGCAGCATTGTGGCTTTGTCTGCTTAGTTAAGCCTGGCAGGCTGAACCCAGGACGCGAACATGGACCCCGGGAAAAGAAGGCTCAAAGGGCACCAGTTCTCCCGTACCTCTTCCTCCCAAGGCGACAGAGCGAACACCCAAAGCCTTGCTGAGGAAGCAGCAGCGCAGTGCGTTTCGGGCCAAACCTAAAACCTCTGCAAAAGCATAGCTGTTGCTCGAAAATCAGAGTCAGTTCTGTGGGCTGCTGTTGCTGCTTGCCTTAG
>NW_026758645.1:0-1052 GCF_022355385.1 Mustela nigripes
AAATTGCTTAAACCCTCGCTCGCTGTGTAATCAAATAAAGTTATACCCTTCCCCTGTTAAGAATTTCCCCTACTACTAAATAAAATTGATAAGGGTTGTCTCCCGTACCAAGGCCGAGACGAGGGGTTCAGCACGTACACTAGCTGGAGACGTGCGGTTCAGCACGTATACAGATAAAGGTTAGAAACGTGCAATTCAACATGTACCCTCTACTGTACACTACCTGAACGGTGACAGGCCAGAATGTATGGTTGATTTTAAAGGATTGGCTACCTGTGTGTAGGCCTTACTGTAATGCTTTGAAATTACTGGCTAGAAAAGTGAGAGCTCTGATGTAATGGACTGTAAAATTCTATATTAAGTCACTCCCGAAACAGATCAGGGCTCTCAGACATTGACCCATCCTTCGCGGATTTCATGGTCAAGTGTCCCTGGGAGTCCGAGCATGCCCCAATAAAATCCTCTTCTTATTTCATCCAGTGGTCTGTGAGTGCGTCCTTGGGTGCGGGTCCTCTACGGTCTTTCAGGTAAGGTTGGTCCAGCAACAGGGGTAGAGGGGAAGTACCCATCTCCTGCTAGAAGAGCTAGAGAAGACCCCTTTCGGAGATTACCACCAGGAGAGGAGAGCAGTAGATGCTGATGATTAAGAATATTTTAATCAGCAGAGAAGGTCAAAATGACAAAGTTCCAGGATCAGAGTAAGCATATGGGATTAAAAAATAAAAAATAAAAAAAAAGATTTTTTTGAAAGGACTTTTTTTTTAAAGGACTTTAAACAAAAGTCCTTTTTAAGAGACAGTTGGCTGTTTAAACCAAAAGTACAACTCACTGAGAGAATCGTCGCATTATTTACTGGGGTAGAAAGGACCTGGAATGTAGAAATACCCATTCTGCAGAGGAAAAAATAGAATCACTAACAGGCCTCATGCCTTGCACAGCCAGTGGCTAGAATCCCTGCCTCATGAGACCCTGTGCTAGAAAGCCGCTAGAACCGTCTAGAACTATGTTAGTCTTTCTTGGAAGCCAACAAGTGTTTGCCCAGTTAAGAGCAC
>NW_026758646.1:0-1052 GCF_022355385.1 Mustela nigripes
TTAATCTCACAAAACAAACTGAGGGTTGCCGGGGGGAGGGGTTTTGGGAGAAGGGGGTGGGATTATGGACATTGGGGAGGGTATGTGATTTGGTGAGTGCTGTGAAGTGTGTAAACCTGGTGATTCACAGACCTGTACCCCTGGGGATAAAAATATATGTTTATAAAAAATAAAAAATTAAAAAAAAAAAAAAAAGAAGAGAGTCTCTGTCACTTGTCACTTAATTTTAGGGTGGTCTCTTATATAACAAAATCTAAATAATATAAAATGGAAGCCATGGGACTGGTCCAGTAGAAATTCTACCACCTCCTCCTCCAGACCTAGAAACTGCAGCTTGTACTGCTGGACACAAGCATTGCCCCTAGTGACCATGAAAAGTACGTGCAGTCAAGTGGCCAACTTTTGATTTCAGCTCAGGTCATGATCTCAAGTTGGTGAGATGGAGCCCCGAGTCAGTTTCCAAGTAGAGTATGGAGTCCGCTTGAGACTCTCTCTCCCCCTCCCTCTGCCCCTTCCCCCTGCTCACATCTCACATTCACTCTCTCTCCCTAAAATAGAATATATATATATATATATATATATATATATATATATATATATATATCTTAAAAAACGAAGGAAGGAAGTAGGGGAGAGGGAGGAAGGAAAGAAGGAAGGAGGGAGGCAGGGAGGGAGATGCAGCTGAGGCCACCACTGCTGGGGCCCACCAGAATGGATTCTGTGTCTCAGTGTTCTTTGGTATCACTACTTTCAACTCAAAGCCAGTAGAAAACACTGATGGAACCTAAGTCACGTGCCCACTGCTTCACATCCAGCCTCTACAACTGGATATGGGCTCTGCTTAATTAAATAAAAAATTCCCCAATGTAGGAAGCGTGTTCAGATGCTAGATCATCATAATATTTCACACCTCCACTGCCTTACAGACCCTGAAACTCAGGCCTGAAGCATATCTTTATCCTTTTCTATATGAATAATTCCGCTTCCCTCAGAAATCTCTGACTTCCCCCCCCCCACCCTCCTTCCCCACCCTAGCTGAATATAAAGGGAGG
>NW_026758647.1:0-1052 GCF_022355385.1 Mustela nigripes
ACCGTTTCCAGACCAGAAGGCCAATGGCTCCTGTTCTCCCCGGGCAGGGTGCTGCACCTTCCACAGACATGATCCTGGGGACCGCACTAAAAACGTGTCCCTTTCCTTAAGGCTCTTTCCACAGGCGCAAGCACGCTTCTCTCTCAGGCAGAGGGGATGCCCGGGCATAGAGGATTTCGCTCCATGCGGATTTATTACACCGTGTTGAGGAGACCAGCTCAGGCAACTGTAGCATCCCTCAGGGCGGACTCTCATTTCCCAAAGATTGCTGTGCTTTCCCAGACGGGATGCCTGGGCAAAGAGGCTCTCATTGTATGCGGGCTTCTCCCATCGTGCTGCGAATATTAGTTAAGGCAGGCAGCAACAGCAGCCCTCAGAACCGAATCTGATTTCCCAGCGACTGCTATGCTTTCGCAGAGGTTTTCAGCTTGGCGCAAACCACACTTTGCTGCTGTTTCCTCAGCATGGCTTTGGGTTTTCGCTCTGTCGTGGCAGGGAAGAAGAGCAGCGGGAGAGCTGGTGCCTTTTGGACTTGCTTTCCCGGGCTCCAAGTTCACTCTCGGGGTTCACCTTGCTATGCCGAACTAAGCAGACGCAGTCGCAAAACTGCAGCAGCGTTCGTGTCCTAGAATGGCACTCTATGTCTATTACCAACTCCTGGGGTAGTTAAGGCTTTGCCTTTTGCTCTGGCGCTCAGGCAAACTCGGGATCTAGGCCAGTGCCTTCACCACAGGAGAGCAGAGGCCACAGGATCCTTGCACACGGCCCGTGCACTGGGATGGGGAACTGTGGGGGACTGTCTTCACTCTTTCACCGGCACACCCCCTGCCACCCACATCACTGCCACATCTTGGTGGAAGACGGCATCTGACTGCCCGTTTCTCCATGGGGTTGTTTCTGGGAGTTCCGAGTATGGCACCTGGTGGCAAGCCCAAGTCTGCCCTTGGGACAGGTGACCAAGGAGATGCTGTCCCTTTGGGACCAGAGGCACAGGACAGGCCTGCCTTCTGCCCAGACTCCTTCCTCAGAGGGAGCACGCGCCTCTGCCCTAG
>NW_026758648.1:0-1052 GCF_022355385.1 Mustela nigripes
CAGCTCTGAAAAATGTTGATGGTATTTTGATAGGGATTGCATTGAATACACAGATTTATCTCGGCAGCATGGACATTTTAATAATGTTTTTGCTTCCAGTCCATGAGCATGGAATGTTTTTCCATCTCTTTGTGCCTTTCTCCACTTCTTCCATAAATGTTCAGTAGTTTTGGAGTACAGATCCTTTACCCATTTGGTTAGGTTTATTCCTAGGTAACTTATGGTTTCTTGGTACAATGATAATGTGGGATCAATTCCCTAATTTCTCTTTCTTCAGTCACGTCATTGGTGTATAGAAATGCAACTGATTTCTGTGCATTGATTTTGTATCCTGCCATGTTGCTGAATTGCTGAATGAGTTCTAGAAATTTTGGGGTGGAGTCTGGGTTTTCCACAAAAAGTATGGGAGAGTGACTTCCTTACCAATTTAGATGCTTTTTATTTATTTTTGGGTTGTTGTTTTTGTCTGATTGCTGAGGCTAGGACTTCTAGTACTGGGTTGAACAAAAGTGGTGAGAGTGGACATGCCTGTCATGTTCCTGACCTTAAGGGAAAAGCTCTCAGTTTCTCCATTGAGAATGATATTCACTGTGGGCCTTTCATAGATGGCTTTGATGATATGGAGGTATATACCCTCTATTCCTATGCTTAGAAGAGTTTAATCAAGAAAGGATGCCATATTCTGTCGAATGCTTTTTCTTTACCTGTTGAGAAGATCATATGATTCTGGTCTTTTATTGATGTCCTATATCATGATGATTGATTTGTGAATGTGGAAACACCCTTGCATCCCAGGGATAAATCCCACCTTGTTGTGAATAATCCTTTTAAAGTACTATTGGTTAGTATTTTGGTGAGTATTTTGGCATCCATGTTCATCAGGGATACTGGTCTGTAATTCTTTTTGATAGGGTTAATATTCTCACTCTTTTCTTTGTAATTTTTTATTTTTTATAAATATATATTTTATCCCCAGGGGTACAGGTCTGTGAATCACCAGGTTTACACACTTCACAGCACTCACCAAAGCACATACCCTCCCCAATGTCCAT
>NW_026758649.1:0-591 GCF_022355385.1 Mustela nigripes
TTTTAACCAGATTTATGGTTGTCCAGTCGCCCCTCCCCAGGGCTCTACTCTGGAATCCCTCATTTGGTGGGACACCTCAGGTTGAAAAACAAAAAAAACAAATCAACAACAGAACAACGGACTTCTTCCATCCCACAGAATGACCCCAAACTCTTTAGACGGGGCCAAACCCCCAGAGAGTAAAACTCTTCCATTTCCCATGAAGTCACCCGGACATTTCACGACCATGAGTGACACGATATGCAGAGACAAAAACTTGAGCAAGAGCCTCACACTCGCCCTATTTTCATATCCCGAAGAGTTCTCCTCATGGTCGGTAGATCAGTCCTGCCATACCTATGACCCGAAACATAAGCCGAGTTTGTGTTTTCAGACAACTGTCCCAACAGCTCTGGCCTACACGCCCTACAGGCTCAGGCCCCTGAGGCCAAACCTGAGGACTATGTTGCCCTCTCCATGGGAATTGTATGTGACAAAACAAAGGCCACAACCCTACTAATAGGATAATCCTCCAAAATTCCTGAGGCCATCCCAATAGTTGTGTCTACCCAGGACAAACAGGGCAATCTGAAGCCATCTGAGCACCTACCT
>NW_026758649.1:691-1052 GCF_022355385.1 Mustela nigripes
AGGGCAATCTGAAGCCATCTGAGCACCTACCTGCACTCAGACCCGTAGACTGATATCCCCAGAGGAAATAAGGAGTAAACAGGCACCTAGGCACCTAGCGGATCCATTGCTTTGGTTTGCAGGCATCTCTCCTCAGAGGCTTGGATTTCAAAACCAGCATGTGGCTGTTTCAGGACTCACCCATCAAAAAAAATCTCATGTACACATGGGAAACTTGCACGTTGGAGTTGTGTAAAAGCCTCTGTTTAGGAGAAACCTTCAGGGCCCCAGTGCCACCGCTTCATTCCAAGGTCTCCATAGACACAAAATCATATTAGGACACATCCACGGGAGAGTCCATTTGAACTCAGCCTCCTCGGTT
>NW_026758650.1:0-1052 GCF_022355385.1 Mustela nigripes
CACCCTTTAAAATAAAAGTTCTACAAAGCCAAGTATTTCATTTACCAGTGTAGTCTGAAGTGATATCTGCCATATAATAGGTTCAGTAGACAATTGGTAAATTTCAGAAAAAATTAATGTTGAGAGTATACTGAATTTCATAAGTCATTTCAATATTTTTTCCAAACAATAAACTATGTAAAACATACCTAAAATTTACTTTCAAAATATTATATAGCATATAATGGACAATATGCATAAGCCTTAAAGAAACAATCATATTAATAACCATTTCATACCTACTTAAAAATTGCATAATACCACACTCCAAGATCCTTTATGGATGCTCAAAAATAACCCTTCAAAGGAAATACATTTTTAAAAATAACAGATTTTTGGGCAAATAATTTAATAAAATAAAAGTTTCATTCATCTATGTACATCATAAAAATGTTTTTAATAAGCATGAAATTATAACTCTGAAGTGTGATAAAATGAAACCACCTGCTAAGGGTGAGAGAACAAAAATAAACATCATTTTTCCAAATAAGAGGAATTTATTATCTTTGAATCAAAGCATGTGGATTTTTCAAACTGGCAATAAAGGAATATGGACACAGAATCCATAGAATGTCATATTTTAGATATATAAAAGACTTCAAAGTGAAGAGTATACATTTTTTAAATGCTACATAATGCTACATAATGACAAGATGACAGGTTGTGACAAATAGCATTTTAAAAGCTCTACTCATAGTGGAACGGAAGGTGTCATTTCCCTATAATTTTATATATGTCATTAATTTACTGTATCTGGATACAACATATTACCAAAGAGATGTTCATCAAAGATTAATCATTTTTAATGGAACATAATAATTTGAACCTACATCTATTATTCATTTTTTTCGATCTAACATTTACAGTCTCGCTAAACATTTTATCAGTTGTCGACAAATTTAAAAAAAAATAAGATAAAAAGTCGTGTTTGGAAAAGTAGCTTTTCTTTGAAATTTGAATTTAAATAAAAATATTTGCTGATATTTTCAAAACTTTAAATGTAATTTTATATC
>NW_026758651.1:0-1052 GCF_022355385.1 Mustela nigripes
AAGGGGAGGGTGTCACGAGGCCATGGCGGTTTTCCCACGATGGGAATAGTGAGATGCTCCAAACCGCAATGATTCCTTCCGTGGGACAGTCGAGACCTGCTGGATGGCTCCAGGACATCCCATAAGGAAGTTATCCAGAGCAGGGTTCTAAGGATGGATGCCTGGGCAGCCTGCCTCCCATTCCAGGTGTCTCATAGCGCCAAGGCAAGTTCGATCTGCTGGATCTAGGGGAGTACCCGAGGCGGGTGTGTTGAAATGGGTGAGTTGAGGATGGGTCATAATGTGCATTTGTGTCCATGGAGACCTTGGAATGGGGTGCTTTATCCGGGGCCTTGAGGGATGTTCATAACCGGAGGTTTTGATGGAGCTCTAAAGAGTACGTTTCCTATGTAGAGAAGAGAATTGTTTTGATGAGTGCCTAAGGAATCGCCCATATGCTGGTATTGGAAACCAGGCCTCTGAGGAGAGATGAGTGGAAACAAAAACAAAGGATATGATTAGGGCCTAGGTGCCTGTCCAATTCAATCTCATTCCTGGGGATAAGTGTCTATGGATCTGAGGGGAGGTAGTAGCTCGGCTTGTGTCAGATCGCCCCTGTTTGTCCTGGGCAGCCTATAATATTGGGAATGGCCTCGGGATTTTGGAGTTTCTCCTAATCTATAGGGTTGTGGCCAATGGAATGGGCGGATATCCCCTGGAGAGGGCAGGCACAGTTCTGAGTTTGGCTCTAGGGGCCCAGCCTTGAGGGTGTGTGGGCCAGGCCTGTGGGGACAGAAGTCTTAAAACACAAAATCCGCTTAGGATTGGGGACATAGGTATGGCACGCCCAAACTACAGACAGTGATAACACTTTGGGATATTAAAAAGGTTGAGTTTGAGGTGCTTGCTCAGGTTTTGTCTCTGGATTTGTGTCAACAATGTGGGTCGAATAATGGCGTGGCCTCATGGGTGTGGACGGCTTTCCTTCTCTGAGGATTTGACCCAATCCCAAGAGTTTGGGTACATTCTGTGGGATGGGAGGTGTCCTTTCTGTTTTTTTATTTTATTTTATG
>NW_026758652.1:0-1052 GCF_022355385.1 Mustela nigripes
TCATTGTACTTGAAACCAGTGTGGCCCATGAGGCTCCGCCCATGCTTCGGGCCACATTGGTCACAAACACACATTGTGACCCTTAGACTGAGCCCAGTCCTCAGGTAAGGCCTCTCAGTGGCTTGATGGAGAGACAGAATATTGGGCTTGCCATGCTCCTAGGCCCCAATTTTTAACCGTAGTTCGGGTTGTCCCTTCTCTCTTCCCAAGGGCTCTGCTTTGGAATTCCTCTTTTGGTGGGACACCTGAGGCAACAAACCTGAAAGGAGTACTCCCATCCCACAGTTGACGAAAAACAATTGGTATCGGGCCAAATCCACAGAGAGCAAGATTCGTCCATGGCCTATGAGGCCTCCCCAAAATTCCACGGCCATCGCTGATACAAAATCCAGAGACAAAAGCCTGAGCACGCGCCTCATACTCGCTCATTCTTCATATTCTGAAGAGTTCTTCAGATAAGAATCTACACGGCATTCTAAGGCACCCAAAATATGTAGTCTAACCTGGGCACTAATGCACTGTCTGACAACCTGAGCCCGGACCTCGTGACCAACACCCAGACAGCTGACCGCACACTGAGCACATCAGACCCACCATGGCCTTAGGTCATCATCTCTTCCCTACCTCAGTTTTCAGGCTTACAAACCTAGACCTTATCTCCAATCACTGCCCATGGGTGACTTTGATGCAAAAATCAGAACCCTTCCTTACCCATGGCAAGAAACCATGTGGTTGGCATGTTGTCCAACATTCAGTGTAGGAGAAAGCAGCATTCACCTTGAGGCCCCGCCAATTCTTGAGTGTGACGAGGATTTAAACACGCATTGTGACCCTCAGCGAGAGTCCTGTCCTCTATTATGTTCTCTCAGTGGCTGGACCATTAGATGTCATAATGGGCTTGACATATCCCTAGGCCCCAATTTTTAACCAGATTTCTGGTTGTCCAGTCGCCCCTCCCCAGGGCTCCACTCTGGAATCCCTCATTTGGTGGGACACTTGAGGTTTAAAAACAAAACAAAACAAATCACCAACAACAGAACAACGGACTTCTT
>NW_026758653.1:0-1052 GCF_022355385.1 Mustela nigripes
TAACATGAAAAACTTGAAGGCAAGGGTTTCTTGATAACAGCAACAATATAAATAAAAAGCTGGTCAAAACTAATAAGCAGTGAGACGGAAACAAATCACTGTACTGAGAAGACACTTAGAGTTTCCACTTCATGTAATGACCTTCAGCAACACACTTCACATCTCTAGGGCTTGTTCCCTCTTTTCTATTATGGAAAGGTTACCCTAGATAATTTTAAGGTCTCTTCTAACTCTAAATTCTATGAAGCTTTACATCATTTTCTCACAATGCTTCATATTTTGTTGACATATCAGCAGGGAACTTCACACTTCATTGGAAATCCATTAAAACAATTACCATGTCATTAGTGAAGACTTTTAATTATGAGCTTAGTTACCTACAGAATTCACTGTGATAGGCAAGATTAGCTCTATGAGCATGTGCTACATTGAGATGCATTGAGTGGAGAGATGTCTTTCCTTTGGAGAATTTGAAGTTGTCATTCACAGAGCAGTCAACATTGTTGATTAAGCCTGTCAGCAGAAGAGTCAGGGAGTAGGGGAAAGATTGATAACCTTTCAGATAGTTTCATGACCAGAAATCCCCCCCAGATGAATGAAACATTGCTTTATTTGACCTTATTCAATGAGAATGGAGGGTGATAACCCTAAGAAGGGACATTCCAAAGCTGGCAGGGAGGAGAAAGGAAGAGATGTAGGTGTGAATTCATAGTTAAAATAGGGAGAATCAGAGTTATGGTTATAACTGCTGAACTGGAACTTGTGGCACAAGCACTGATGATAACTCCCACGTGCTTGCCCTGTTTTCACACATTTTCTGTGCTTTCATTAAAAAAAGATGGACTTCTACCCCTTCTATAAGGGATATTTTTTTCTTTTCTGTATCATAGGGGAATATCCTATAATGTTCCAGCTTAAACCCAAATGCAGAGGCTGGAAAAATGACTGCATAGATGACCTCACTGATTCAGCGCAGTACTGAATGTGACTATGTTTTTTAATCTTATCCTTTGGTTCATATATTCAGGCATCCTTTAAATTTTCTCCTTTTC
>NW_026758654.1:0-556 GCF_022355385.1 Mustela nigripes
CGTGCATCTGAAGTCAGGGCGAGGATCAGACAATCGCTCAGGTTGGACATTCTGTCCCTGATGGCCCCTTCTTGAAAGGGGGGTGGATCACGAGGCCATGGGTGTTTTCCCACGTTGGGATTGTGAGAAGCTCCCAACTGCAAAGATTCTTCTGCAGTACAATTGAGACCTGTTGGTTGGCACCTGGACAACTATTCCGAGCAGGGTTCTAAGGATGGATGGCTGGGTAGCCCACCTTGCATTCCAATTGTCGCCAAGCAACAAGACAAGTTAGATCGGCTGGATCTGGGGGAGCAACCGAGGAGGCTGAGTTGAAATGGACTCTCCCGTGGATGTGTCCTAATATGATTTTGTGTCTATGGAGACCTTGGAATGAAGCAGTGGCACTGGGGCCCAGAAGGGTTCTCCTAAAGAGAGGCTTTCACATAGCTCCATCCTGCAAGTTTCTCTTGAGTAGTTGAGATTTGTTCTGATGGGTGAGTCAAGAAACAGCCATATGCTGTTTTTGAAATCCAGGCCTCTGAGAAGAGATGCCTGGAAACCAAAGCAATGGATC
>NW_026758654.1:656-1052 GCF_022355385.1 Mustela nigripes
CACGTGGATGTGTCCTAATATGATTTTGTGTCTATGGAGACCTTGGAATGAAGCAGTGGCACTGGGGCCCAGAAGGGTTCTCCTAAAGAGAGGCTTTCACATAGCTCCATCCTGCAAGTTTCTCTTGAGTAGTTGAGATTTGTTCTGATGGGTGAGTCAAGAAACAGCCATATGCTGTTTTTGAAATCCAGGCCTCTGAGAAGAGATGCCTGGAAACCAAAGCAAAGGATCCGATAGGTGCCTAGGGGCCTCTTCATTCCTTTTTACGTCTGGGGACATCAGTGTACGGATCTGAGTGCAGGTAGGTGCTCAGATGGGCCCAGATTGCCCCTGTTTTGTCCTGGGAAGACACAAATATTGGGATGGCCTCAGGGACTTTGGAGGTTTATCCTATTA
>NW_026758655.1:0-1052 GCF_022355385.1 Mustela nigripes
ACCAGGTGTTGGATGGGATCTTTGAATCACCCTATGGTACACCTGAAACTAGTATTCCATTGTATGTTAACTAACTGGAATTAGAATAATAACTAAAAGCAAAACAAAACAAACTACTCATGACTAAAATGTGAATGTTGCTCTTTGATTACACACTATCCCTAGGTCAGAAGTGCACAAATAACAATAAAATAGTAATAGTTCTAACTAATCCTTAATAAGCCCTGTGTGCTGAAAACTCCAAGAAGGATTTTGTACACATTACATCATTTAGGACTCCTCCCTAGAACTTATGAGAAAGGAAATTTTGGTATCCATATTTTAGGATATTGCTAATCATTCATTTAGGATGTAATTGATCATTCCATGAATGATTGCCTTCTAATAATTAGGGAGGTTCTAAAGATCAAAAAGCAATTAATTACTCAAATGAGGTAGTGAGATAATAAAACGATGATTTCAGAGTCTCAAAATTCCAAAGAAAACATCTGTAGTCTGGAGATGTTTCCTGGATGAATGTGTCTACTATACCTTATTTGACCTTGACATTACTCAAGATGTGGTATGAGTGCACTATGTTAGGAACACAAGTTTGTCTAAGTTCTTTTTCAGGTAAAGAGTCTATGTTTTATATGGGATCTGAAGTAAAAGCATGATATGAATTAATTAGTTAAAATGAGTATTCTAAAATTATGATCTACTCACATTATTAAATAGTTGTCCACTAAAATCCTTCATGTCTACTCATTTAATATGATTATACTCACCTTTTAGATTTTTCTGTCATGGAACATAACTCCATTTTTTAAGGGGTAACTTCAGATTTGAGCCTCCATGAATTCTTCCACAGTTAATTTTATCTAACCTTAATGATTCAAGTATACTTTCAACAGTTTTATTAAATTTGTATTATTTGGAATTTTGTTCATATTACTCACCTCATAGACTAGTTTTGTTTGTGATGGTGACCAGTGCAGCTCCTCCTTAAGCTCTTTAAATAGTTCTCTAGAGATACCACAGCAGTGTCTTAATCAATAAAATGCACACATGAT
>NW_026758656.1:0-1052 GCF_022355385.1 Mustela nigripes
GGGTCAGGGTTAGTTCGAGGTCAGTATTAGGTTTAGGGTCAGGGTCAGGGTCACGGTTAGGGATGAGTCATAGCTAGGTTATTCCAGAGTTAGTTTTAGGTCCAGGATCCGGACAAGGTCAGTGTCTGGCTCAGGTTCAGATTAAGGGTTCAGGTCGGGATCACGGTCAGTTTTAGCGTCAGGGTCAGGGTCAGGGTCAGGGTTCGGGTTAGGGTTTGGGGCAGGCTCAGAGTCAGTGTCAGGGTCACGGATAGTGGTTACTGTTAGGGTTTGCCCCGCTCCTGGGTCATGGACTCATGACTTGCCCACCAGGCATCTAACCCATCATCAGCCTGATCCTGCTTGTGGCATCTCCATCCACGATGGCATGGCCAGGTCCTCCTTACATACAGACACAGAAACCCAGTGTCAAAACATTCACACACGCACACAGAGAGAGAGACAGGGAGGAGACCTAGGTCTACACCAGTCGAATAGAAGGTGTGGGACTCTCTGACTCTGAGCCCCCTGGTGTCACGTTTTTATTTTATTAGCCAAAGGGCCTGAGGCGTGGGGGAAACCTGATATGACCTGACAGGGTGGGGACGTGTCTGGTGGGCGAGCTCTCTTCTCCCTGCATCCTCTCAGCTTCAGTACAGAAGAAGAACATGTCGCTTCCTTTAGGATGTGCCTAGAAATGAGCTGGGCAGGGGTGTTTTCTCTGTAATGGGGTGCCTGGATAAGTGGGTTCCAATTCCATTGGGCTCTGTCGTCAGGGAAGTGAGGTCACCACTGCCTGGGGGCTCCTTACCGAACTTCCTGCTCGACCAGAGCTCCCTGAGCTACCGGTCCCCAAGCTGCTCAAGGCTCACACTCCACTCAACGCAGTGCCCATCCAGTGACGCCCATACAGCCTCCCCCTAGCCCCTGGGAAGCCTGGGTGCAGCTGTTGTCCCTGCTGGAGGGAGCAAGGCTGGGCTTAGACTAGGTTAGTGTTAGGGTTAGGGTTAAGAAAGACTTAGGGTCAGGGTTAGGGTTAGACGTCGTTGAGGTCAGGGTTAGCGTAAGGCTTA
>NW_026758657.1:0-1052 GCF_022355385.1 Mustela nigripes
TTTTATCCATTGAGAATGATATTTGCAGTGGGTTTTTCATAGATGGCTTTGATAATATTGATAATATGTGCCCTCTATGCATACATTTTGAAGAGTTTTAATCAGGAAGGGATACTGCACTTTGCCAAATGCTTTTTCAGCATCTATGGAGAGTATCATATGGTTCTTGTTCTTTCTTTTATTAATGTGTTTTATCACATTGATTGATTTGCAGATGTTGAACCAACCTTGTAGCCCTGGAATAAATCCCAGTTGGTCGTGGTGAATAATCCTTTGAATGTACTGTTGAATCCTATTGGCTAGTATTTTGGTGAGAATTTTCGCATCTGTGTTCATCAAGGATATTGGTCTGTAGTTCTCTTTTTTGATGGAATCCTTGTCTGGTTTTGGCATCAAGGTGATGCTGGCCTCAGAAAAAAAAGAGTTTGGAAGTTTTCCTTCCATTTCTATTTTTTTGGAACAGTTTCAGGAGAATAGGAATTAATTCTTCTTTAAATGTTTGGTAGAATTCCCCTGGGAAGCCATCTGGCCCGGGGCTTTTGTTTGTTTGGAGATTTTTTTTTTAAGATTTATTTATTTGACAGAGAGAAATCACAAGTAGACAGAGAGGCAGCCCGAGAGAGAGAGAGAGAGGGAAGCAGGCTCCCTGCTGAGCAGAGAGCCCGACTCGGGACTCGATCCCAGGACCCTGAGATCATGACCCGATCCGAAGGCAGCAGCTTAATCCACTGAGCCACCCAGGCGCCCCTCGAGATTTTTGATGACTGTTTCAATCTACATACTGGTTACGGGTCTGTTCAGGTTTTCTATTTCTTCC
Source organism: Mustela nigripes (assembly GCF_022355385.1). Classification (NCBI taxonomy): domain Eukaryota; kingdom Metazoa; phylum Chordata; class Mammalia; order Carnivora; family Mustelidae; genus Mustela; species Mustela nigripes. The sequence continues at coordinate 818 of NW_026758657.1, forward strand.
TGGTTCAGTTGTGGTAGATATATGTCTCTAGGAATGTATCCATTTCTTCCAGATTGTTGAATTTGTTGGCGTAGGGTTGCTCATAGTATGTTCTTATAATTGTATTTCTTTGGTGTTGGTTGTGATCTCCTCTTTCATTCATGATTTTATTTATTTGGGTCCTTTCTCTTTCTTTATCAATATTATTAATTCTTTCAAAGAACCAGCTCCTAGTTTCGTTGATTTGTTCTATTGG
>NW_026758658.1:0-1052 GCF_022355385.1 Mustela nigripes
ATTGAGAGTATCATATGGGTCTTGTTCTTTCTTTTATTGATGTGTTGCATCACATTGACTGATTTGCGGATGTTGAACCAAACTTGCAGCCCTGGAATAAATCCCACTTGGTCGTGGTGAATAATCTTTTTAATGTACTGTTGAATCCTGTTGGCTAGTATTTTGTTGAGTATTTTCTCATCTGTGTTCATCAAGGATATTGGTCTATAGCTCTCTTTTTTGGTGGGATCCTTGTCTGTTTTGGGATCAAGGTGATGCTGGCCTCATAAAATGAGTTTGGAAGTTTTCCTTCCATTGCTATTTTTTGGAACAGTTTCAGAGGAATAGGAATTAGTTCTTCTTTAAATGTTTGGTAGAATTCCCCCAGGAAGCTGTCTGGCCCTGGGCATTTGTTTCTTTGGAGATTTTTAATGACTATTTCAATCTCCTTACTGGTTATGGGTCTGTTCAGGCTTTCTATTTCTTCCTGGTTCAGTGGTGGTAGTTTATATGCTTCTAGGAAAGCATCCATTTCTTCCAGATTGTCAAATTTATTGGCGTAGAGTTACTCATAGTATGTTCTTATAATAGTTTGTATTTCTTTGGTGTTAGTTGTGATCTCTCCTCTTTCAATCATGATTTTATTTATTTGGGTCCTTTCTCTTTTCTTTTTGATAAGTTGGGCCAGGGGTTTATCAATTTTATTAATTCTTTCAAAGAACCAGCTCCTAGTTTCGTTGATTTGTTCTATTGTTTTTTTGGTTTCTAGTTCATTGATTTCTGCTCTGATCTTTATGATTTCTCTTCTCCTGCTGGGCTTAGGGTTTCTTTCTTGTTCTTTCTCCAGCTCCTTTAGGTGTAGGTTTAGGTTGTGTACCTGAGACCCTTCTTGTTTCTTGAGAAAGGCTTGTACTGCTATATATTTTCCTCTCAGGACTGCCTTTGTTGTGTACCACAGATTTTGAACCATTGTATTTTCATTATCATTTGTTTCCATGATTTTTTTCAATTCTTCTTTAATTTCCTGGTTGACCCATTCATTCTTTAGAAGGATGCTGTTTAGTCTCCAAATA
>NW_026758659.1:0-1052 GCF_022355385.1 Mustela nigripes
TACATTTAGGTTTTTCATCCATTTTGAATTTATTTTATTTTTTAAGGGTTTTATTTATTTATTTGACAGAGAGACAGAGAAAACACAAGCAGGGGCAGCAGCAGAGGGAGAGGGAGCTGCAGACTCCCTGCTGAGCAGGGATTCCCGATGTGGGGCTCAATCCCAGGACCCCAGCATCATGAACTGAGCCGAAGGCAGACACTTAACTGACTGAGACACCCAGGCACCCCTTGAATTTATTTTTGTGTGTGGGTGTAAGAAATTGGCCCAGTTTCATTCTTCTGTGTGTTGCCGTCCAGTTTTCCCAGCACACTTTGTTGAAGAGACTGTCCTTTTTCCATTGGATATTCTTTCCTGCTTTATGGAGGATTAGTTGACCAGATAGTTGTGGGTCCTCTGTTCTGTTCCATTGATCTATGTGTCCATTTTTGTGCCAGTACCATGCTGTGTTTATTATTACAGCTTTGTAATACAGCTTGAAGTCTGGGACTGTGATGCCTCCAGCTTTGGTTTCTTTTTCAACATTGCTCTGGATTCTTTTTCATCATCGTTTTGGCTATTTGGGGTCTTTTGTGGTTCCATACAAATTTTAGGATTGTTTGTTCTAGCTCTGTGAAAAATGCTCGTGGTATTTTGATGGGGGTTGCACTGAATGTGTAGATTGCTTTGGGTAGTATAGACATTTTAACAATATTTTTTCTTCCAATCCACGAGCATGGAACATCTTTTTCCACTTCTTTGTGTCATCTTCAGTTTCTTTCATCAGTGTTTCATAGTTTTCAGAGTACAGATCTATTACCACTTTGGTTAGGTTTATTCCAAGGTGTCTTATGATTTTAGATGCAATGGTAAATGGGATCTACTCCTTGATTTCTCTTTCTGGCACTTCATTATTGGAGTATAGAAATGCAACAGATTTTGGTATGATGATTTTATATCCTGTCTCTGTACTGAATGCATGAATCTTTCTATCAATTTTTGGTGGAGTCTTTTGGGTTTTCCACATAGAGTGTCATGTCTTCTGGAAAGAGTGAAAGCTTGGCTTCTTCCTT
>NW_026758660.1:0-1052 GCF_022355385.1 Mustela nigripes
TTCTTCCTCTCTCCACCACTATGAACTCCTCATTGGCCTCCTTGCTTTTCCTCAAAAGTAACAGACCAGCTGTTCACACAAAGTCTATATACTTACTTGCTCTGCCTAGAGCAATCTTTTCCTTTAATATTTGTATAACACCCTCCTTCACTTCCTGGGTCTTTGTGCAAATAACATCTCATAAATGAGATATAACCACCCAACATAAATTAAAATTAACTTTCATCCCAGCATTCTCCAATGGCTATTACCTTTCTTGTATTTCTTTGTAACACTTATCACCATCAACCTCAATCATTATTCTATTACTGGTTTATTTCCTTATTTGAAACAGAGAGAGAGAGATTGGGAGGGGGCACAGAGGAAGAAGAAAACACCCCACTGCTAGAAAGCCTGCTGGGGAGTTACATCCCAGGACCATGAGATCATGACCCAAGCCAGAGGCAGTCACTCAATGGACTGAGCCACTGAGGTGCCCCTCTATTATTGTTTTATTTCACTATTATATTTCAAAAGAATGTAAGCTCTTTGTGGTCAGGTATTTTATATGTTTTATTAATTGAAGTATTCTCAGAAAGGTAGCTGGCAGATTGTAAGGTCTCACTAAAATGTATTTTGTTGTTTTTATTGGGCTCCTTTATGGGCTTTACCTCTTACTCTAGAAGTCTATCCTTCAGATGTAAGCAAATGAGTAAAAAGCCTGTATTAAGTGGATATTTTAAAAGCTAAATGAATGGCTTAATAGTTGTATATGGCGGGAAAGGGAACATATTTTCCACTGTTTAGAAGTGGAGTTCTTTTATAGAGTTCTTGTACAAGCCTACACTATTGAACGATAATGGGCAGTTGTACATTACAATTATACAAACCCTTTGGTCATTTATATCCTTTTTTTGTAATACATGACTGGATCATTTAATTCCTTAGGAGCATTATAGCATTTCAACTTTTCATGTTCAATAAACTTATTGGCGTTGCTACCTTTTTTATTCAAATGGAGAAATAGTCATGATTTAATCTAAATAAAGTGTTATTGATTGTGTTGTTTTCTG
>NW_026758661.1:0-1051 GCF_022355385.1 Mustela nigripes
GGCTTTAGTACAGCAGAGAACATGTCGTTTCCTTTAGGATGTGCCTCGAAATGAGCTGGGCATGGCGGTTTTCTCTGTAATGGGGTTCCTAGAACGTGGGTTCCAATTCAGTTGGGCTCTGTCGTCAAGGAAGTGAGGTCACCACTGCCGGGGGGCTCCTTACCGAACTTCCTGCTCCACCAGAGCTCCCTGAGTCGCCGGTCCCCAAGCTGCTCAAGGCTCACACTCCACTCAATGCAATGCCCATCCAGTGACCCCCATACAGCCTCCCCCCAACCCCTGGGAGGCCTGGGTGCAGCTGTTGTCCCCAGTGGAGGGAACAGAGCTGGGTTTAGACCAGGTTAGTGTTAGGGTTAGGGTTAAGAATGACTTAGGGTCAAGGTTAGGGTTAGACGTCTTTGGGGTCAGGGTTTGCATAAGTTTTAGGGTGGGGTAAGGGTTAGGGTTAGGTACATGGTTAGGTTTATGGTCAGGATCACAGTAGGTTCATGGTTACCGTTACGGTCAGAGTCAGGATCAGGGTCAGTGTTAGGCTGATGGTTTGGTTTAGGGTCAGGGTAGGGTCATGGTCAGTTTTAGGGTCAGGTTCAAGTTTGATTTGGGGGCAAGGTCATGTCAGGTCAGGGTTAGGTTTGGGACTGGTTTAGTGTCAGGGTTAGGGTCAGGGTCAGGGTTAGGTTCATGGTTATGGTAAGGTCAGCATTATGTTTAGGTTCTGTTTTATGAGTAGGTTCAGGATCAGGGTCAGCTTTAGGGTTACTAATGTGTTCAGGATCACGGATTGGTTCAGAGTTAGGTTTACAGTCAGGGTTAGGGTCAGTGTTAAGGTCAAGGCCAGGCTCAGATTTAAGGTTAAGTTCTGACATAGGCAAAGTTCAGAGTTAGGGTTATGATAAGGGTCAGGGACAGGGTCAGGATTATTGTTAAAGTGGGCTTCGGTTTAGGGTTTGACGTAGATTGCGGGTTAGGGTTAGACCGGGGTAGGGTCAGTGTCAGGGATAATGTTAGGGGTTAGTTTTAGGGTTAGGTTCAGCATTAGGTTTCGTGTCAG
>NW_026758662.1:0-1051 GCF_022355385.1 Mustela nigripes
AAAAGAGGAATTCCAAAGCAGAGCCCTGGGGAAGAGTAAGGGACAACACGAACTACGGTTAAAATTTGGGGCCTAGGGGCACGGCAAGCCCAATATGCTGTCTCTCCATCCAGCCACTGAGAGGCCTTACCTGAGGACTGGGCTCAGGCTAAGGGTCACAATGTGTGTTTGTGACCAATGTGGTCCACAAGCATGGGCCCGGCCTCATGGGCCACACTGGTTTCAAGTAAACTGAACCTTGGACAACATGCCTACCACAAGGTTTCTTCCCATGGGTAAGGAAGAGTTCTGATTTCCACCCCGGGCCGTGATTGGAGTTAAGGTCTAGGTTCTGAAGCCTGAAAACCGAGGTTGAGAAGAGATGACGAACTCAGGCCATGGCGGGTCCAATGTGCTCAGTGTGCGTTCTGCTGTCTGGGTGGGGCCAGGAGGTCCAGGATCATGCTGTGTCAGAAAGGGCATTAGTGCCCAGGTCAGCCTATATATTTGGGGTACAGCCGAATGGCGTGCCCCGTTGATCCTCATTCGGGGTTTCTGTGTAGCCCCAGAGGGCAATGATTTTCTTCTGGAGGGCATGCAGAGTGCTGCATTGTACTTCTGGATTGCCAAATGGATGGCTTATGGGCCAGTAGTCTGAGGATGGAAGTCTGAGAACCCATGCTAGGTCTAGGATTCTGGGTGAGGATATGGCAGGCACTATCTACAGACCAGAATCGAGATCTCGTGCATCTAAAGTCAGGGCGAGGATCAGACGATAGCTCAGGTTGGCCATTCTGTCCCTGATGGCCCCTTCTTGAAGGGGGTGTGGATCATGAAGCCATAGGCGTTTTCCCACGATGGGACTTGTGAGAAGCTCCCAACTCCAAAATTTCTTCTGCAGGACAATTGAGATCTGTTGGGTGGCTCCAGGACAACGATTCCGAGCAGGGTTCTAAGGATGGATGGCTGGGTAGCCCACCTCGCATTCCAATTGTCTCCAGCCACAAGACAGGTTAGATCTGCTTGATCTGGGGGAGCAACCGAGGAGACTGAGTTGAAATGGACTCTCCTG
>NW_026758663.1:0-1051 GCF_022355385.1 Mustela nigripes
AGGCCTTAACCCAGTACACTCGCTTGGATCCTGCCTCCCCTGCGGGGACCACGGTACTGGCTACTCATTTTATTTCTCAATCGGCGCCGAATATATGGAAAAAGTTAAAGAAGGCTGAGGAGGGCCCTCAGACCCCCATTTCTGACTTGGTGAAAATGGCATTTAAGGTTTTTAATTCTCGTAAGGAGGCGGCTGAGCTTAAATGACAAGCCAGACTCCAGCAAAAGGTTCAGTTGCAGACCCAAGCCTTGGTAGCAGCCCTGCGGCCGGCCGGCTCTGGGAGCCAGCAGAGAGGGGCAACCAACCACAGCCCCCCGGGGGCCTGTTTCAAATGCAGGGCCAAGGGACACTGGGCTCGCCAGTGCCCCAATCCAAAGCCGCCAAATCGGCCTTGCCCTCAATACCATTTGATGGGCCACTGGAAATCTGACTGCCCTAACCTCGGGGTATCTTAGGCGCCTCAACGTGGGGGACCCCCCGAAACAGTAAGTCCAGCCTTTCAACTGCTTGGATTGGAGGACGACTGACGAAGCCCAGACTCGGCCACCCCTCTCACCTAGGCCGAGCCCAGGGTTACGCTCCAGGTAGCGGGTAAGTCCATCTCTTTTTTGCTGGACATGGGGGCTACCTACTCTGTTCTGCCTTCCTACTCGGGACTTACTCGAACCTTACCAATTACTGTTATGGGGATCGATGGGACCTCCTCCAACCCTAGGGTGACCCTTCCCCTTGCCTGTAGCCTGGATGGGTTCCCTTTCTCCCACTCGTTCCTAGTCATTCCTTCCTGCCCGGTCCCTCTACTGGGTAGGGACATTCTCCGGAAACTGAGGGCAACTATCTGTCTCTTACCTTCTTCTCCTCCCTCCACCTCAACCCGTCTCATCTTACACCTCTCCACTCCCTCAACCCCCGCTCCAGATGACCTACCTACTGTAGACCCTCAGGTGTGGGACATCTCTGAGCCCATCATCACTTCCCACCTTACCCCGGTTAAAGTACAGCTTAAGGATAACTCTAAGTTTCCCTCTCGAGCTCAGTTTCCTATTTCCTT
>NW_026758664.1:0-1051 GCF_022355385.1 Mustela nigripes
TGTATATGTGTTTCTTTGATTTTGTTATTAATTGGTTTATATAGTTGGCTGCTCCCACTTTGGGGGCATAGATATTTAAAATTGTTAGATCTTCTTCTTGGACAGACCCTTTGAGTATGATATAGTGTCCTTCCTCATTTCTTATTATAGTCTTTGGCTTAAAATCTAATTGATCTGATATAAGGATTGCCACTCCTGCTTTCTTCTGATGTCCATTAGCATGGTAAAATCTTTTCCACCCCCTCACTTTAAATCTGGAGGTGTCTTCGGGCTTAAAATGAGTTCTTGGAGGCAACATATAGATGGGTTTTGTTTTTTTTTATCCATTATGATACCCTGTGTTTTTGACAGGGGCATTTAGTCCATTAACATTAAGGGTAACTATTGAGAGATATGAATTTAGGGCCATTATATTGCATGTAAGGTGACTGTTACTGTATATGGTCTCTGTTCCTTTCTGATCTACCACTTGTAGGCTCTCTCTTTGCTTAGAGGACCCCTTTCAAGATTTCCTGTAGAGCTGGTTTAGTATTTGCAAATTCTTTCAGTTTTTGTTTGTCCTGGAAGCTTTTAATCTCTCCTACTATTTTCAATGATAGCCTAGCTGGATATAGTATTCTTGGCTGCATGTTTTTTCATTTAGTGCTCTGAAAATATCATGCCAGCTCTTTCTAGACTGCCAGGTCTCTGTGGATAAGTCAGCTGCCAATCTAATATTTTTACTATTGTATGTTACAGACTTCTTTTCCCGGGCTGCTTTCAGGATTTTCTCTTTGTCACTGAGACTTGTAAATTTTACTATTATGTGACGGGGTTTGGGCCTATTCTTATTGATTTTGATGGGTGTTCTCTGAACCTCCTGAATTTTGATGCTCGTTCCCTTTGCCATATTGGGGAAATTCTCCCCAATAATTATCTCCAGTATACCTTCTGCTCCCCTCTCTCTTTCTTCTTCTTCTGGAATCCCAATTATTCTAATGTTGTTTCTTCTTATGGTGTCACTTATCTCTCGAATTCTCCCCTCGTGGTCCAGTAGCTGTTTGTCCCTCTT
>NW_026758665.1:0-1051 GCF_022355385.1 Mustela nigripes
GACAGCACTTAAGTACTATGCTTGGGACAACTTTTTTTTTTTTTTTTTTTTTAAGATTTTCTTTGCTTGTTTGACACAGAGAGAGAGAGAGAGAGAGAGACACAATGAGAGAGGGAATACAAGCAGGGGGAGCGGGAGAGGGAAAAGCAGGCTTCCCGCAGAACAGGGAGCCTGATGCAGGGCTCCATCTCAGGATTCTGGGATCATGTCCCGAGCCGAAGGCATATGCTTAATGACTGAGCCACCCAGGTGCCCCTTGGGACCATTTTAAACAGTGAAATTACCAGCAGAAAGTGAACACCACAAAAGAATGTGGCACAAATACATCGTTATAAAGGGCTTGTTTAGAGTATAAGAGCTGGAAAGAGAGGTCAGCTTCTGCAGCATCCACTGACAATATTGGCTTTGGAGACTCAAATATGTCCACAAATGACTGCAAAAACACTGTCACTGTGGGTTTGGAGGGTTCTAGGTGAATCTTAGCAAGTAGGTGAATTCACAAATATGCATTCCACAAATAAAAAGGATCAATTCGTAGAACTATAGTCCATATGCTTTGTCTGCTGGCCTCACTCTTGACCACATATTATGTTTACACTTCTGTTTTCCCTTTGCCTGAATTTTAATTCAAAATTAATTTTTCATCATATATTTTACCTACACTTATAAGTGGTTTTAGGAACTTTGAGGAAAAAACCAGGCAATAAAACAAATCACCAACAAATTCTTAGAATCCTACCATTCGTGCTAGCTACTTTGCTATGTATCAAGACATAAAAACATCTCTAGGCATCAAATGTAATAAGAGATACATGATTAGTTTCTCTATGAAATAATTCTATCTTATTTTCTCAAATACTGAATTAGAATAAATGAATGTATTTAACATGAGGATCTGCTAACACGTTAATATTTTATTTAGAGATAGCATGAGGGAGTGAAATGTCAAGCAGATACAAGTGTGAAAAGATGATGCCTACATCTCTCCTTCCTTTGCTCAACCTGAACCCTGGAAACTCGATCTTTGCAAAGCTTCTCCTATCAGCCCAGA
>NW_026758666.1:0-1051 GCF_022355385.1 Mustela nigripes
CTCAGGCTGTGTCAGAAAGGGCATTAGTGCCCAGGTCAGTCTATATAATTTGGGTACAGCCGAATGGCGTGCAGGTTGATCCTCATTTGGGGTTTCTGGGTAGCCCCAGAGGGCAATGTTTTTCTTCGGGAGGGCAGGAAGATTGCTGCATTATAGTTCTGAATAGCCAAACTGGAGGGCTTGTGGGCCAGTAGTCTGAGGACGGAAGTCTGAGAACCCAAGCTAGACTTAGGTTTCTGGGTGAGACCTGAATTGAGTTCTCGTGCATCTGAAGTCAGGGCGAGGATCGGACGATCGCTCAGGTTGGACATTCTGTCCCTGATGGCCCTTTCTTGAAGGGGTGTGGATCACGAGGCCATGGCGGTTTTCCCACAATGGGATTTGTGAAAAGCTCCCAACTGCAAAGATTCTTCTGCAGGACAATTGAGACCTGTTGGTTGGCTCCAGCACAATGATTCCGAGCAGGGTTCTAAGGATGGATGGCTGGGTAGATAACCTCACATTCCAATTGTCTGCAAGCAACAAGACAGGTTAGATCTGCTGGATCTGGGGGAGTAACCAAGGAGGCTGAGTTGAATTGGACTCTCCCGTGGATGTCTTCTAATATGATTTTGTGTCTTTGGAGACCTTGGAATGAAGCGGTCGCACTGGGGCCCTGAAGGGTTCTCCTAAAGGGAGGCTTTCACACAGCTTCATCGTGCAAGTTTCCCATGTGTAGATGAGATTTGTTCTGATGGGTGAGTCAAGAAACAGCTATATGCTGTTATTTTAATCCATTCCTCTGAGGAGAGATGCCTGGAAAACAAAGCAATGGATCTGATATGTGCCTAGGGGCATGTTCGTTCCTTTTTACCTCTGCGTACATCAGTCTACGGGTCTGAGTGCAGGTAGGTGCTCAGATGGGCCCAGATTGCCCATGTTTGTCCTGGGAAGCCACAATATTGGGATGACCTCAGGGACTTTGGAGGTTTTTCCTATTAGTAGGGTTTTGGCCATTGGAATGAGCACAAACAATTCCCTTGGAGAGGGCAAGCACAGTAGTCAGGTTTGG
>NW_026758667.1:0-1051 GCF_022355385.1 Mustela nigripes
CTGAAAACCAGGTTGGAAAGAGATGGCAACCTAAGGCCATGGCGGTTCAGATGTTCTCAGTGTACGGCAAGCTGTCTGGGTGTCGGTTGGGAATTCAGGCCTCAGGTTGTGTCAGACAGGGCATCAGTGCACAGGCTAGACTATATAATTGGTGTACAGTTGAGTGGCATGCAGGTTAATCCTCATTTGAGATTTCTGGGTAGACCCATAGGGCAAAGTTTTTCTTCTAGAGGGCAGGCAGAGTGCAGCACTGTGTCATCGGAAATCCCAAAATGGAGGGCGTGTAGTCCAGGAGAGTGAGGAAGGAAGTCTGAGAACACTAGCTATGCTTAGGTTTTGGGGTGAGGGCACAGCAGGTGCACTCTGAAGAGCTTAATCAAGATCTCGTTCATCTGAAGTCAAGGCGAAGATCAGCCGTTGCCTCAGGTTGGAGTTTCTTTCCATGATCCGACTTCATGAAGATTGGGGGCATCATGTGACCTTGGAAGCTTTCCATGATATGAGTTGTGAGGTGGTCCATGAACAAGGACTCCTGTGGGACAATCGACACCTGTTGGATGGCTCAAGGATGTCCCATAAGGAACGACGCAAGCACAGGGTTCTAAGGGTTCTAAGGATCTCTAAGGAGTGATGCCTGGAAACCAAAGCAATAGATCCGATAGGTGCCTATGGGCCTGTTCGTTCCTTTTTACATCTGGGGACATCAGTCTACGGGTCTGAGTGCCGGTAGGAGCTCAGATGGGCCCAGATTGCCCCTGTTTGTCCTGGGAACCCCAAATATAGGGATGGCCTCAGGGAATTTGGAGGTTTATCCTATTAGTAGGGTTGTGGCCATTGGAATGGGCAGATACAATTCCCTTGGAGAAGGCAAGACCAGTCTTCATGTTTGGCTCCAGGGGCCTGAGCCGGTAGGGTGTGTAGGCCAGGGCTGTTTGGACAGTTGTCTGAAAACACAAACTCGGCTTTTGTTTAGGGACATATGTATGGCAGGACTGATCTACAGAACATGAGGAGAACACTTCAGGATATGAAAAAAGGGCGAGTGTGAGGC
>NW_026758668.1:0-1051 GCF_022355385.1 Mustela nigripes
ATGAGTCTCTTTTTCATATGTAAATATCAGGAGAGAGAGAATCCAATGAATAAACATTAAAATATTTGAATTACTTGAACTGTAAAGCTAGACAAGTTTACACTTTGAAGCAGCATGAATTTATATTCTGATACTATTTGTTTTAACAGATAATATTGATATTTGTTTTCATATCAATATTATAGCACAGAGGAGTGCAGTGTCATATATGAGCACGTAATTGTCTATTTAAAGAAGTATGCATTTGCACTTACTAATACCTTGTATGCCATATGCTTGATTTTTTAAAAAAGAAAAACTCTAAATAGCAGAGGCTCTTATTTTTCTCAATAATTCTTGAAAATAATACTTCTAGGCTGATAAATTTGATGAACACAAAACAGTACAGCAGGAAACTTACACACAATCTAATGCTTGTGTTTCTAAAAGACACTGCTCAATTTATGGCATGTTCCATATGAGAGCCAGGATGCACAGAGCCTCCTAAAACAGTCTATGAGATTTAAAGCCCATACTATTTCTTATTGACTTGGTTTGCCTGCCATTTATAATTTCCATTTATTGCTTCCTTTATAGCCTGGGCATGACCTTATATTTTGTAACCTTTTCCTTTTCCTCTTTAGGGCTTTAAATCATTTGCACATATCATCTTTAATTGACACCTCAGTGTGACATCAGCGAAATAGAGAGGATGGATAGCACAATTCACAAAACATTATTCTTGCAACTACATTTCTAATATTTTGAAAAACAAACGAGCAGAACACACTTGCTTTTAAGTTTTCTTGACAATCTTTTCTAGAAGGCTTATCCTAGTACTCAAATTCCAGTATTCAAATCTTGTGCACCAAAACAATAAACAAAGACTTTTCACTTCAACCTCAAATTCAGCAAATTTGGGGAATAGGAATACTTTTCTTCAAGGAGGTTGAGAGTACAGTTTTGAGACTAAGAGGTGAGAGTAGAGTTGAGGAAGTATAACCCATCTTTACTTGGAATTAATTAGATGGAAGGCAGATATTATCATCATATACTTCTAGAGCTCCTAGGA
>NW_026758669.1:0-1051 GCF_022355385.1 Mustela nigripes
GAGTTAATTTTTGTGAAGAGTGTCTGATATCTGCCTGGATTTATTTTTATTTTATTATTTTATTTTATTTTTATTTTATATTTTTACATTTAGCTTCACCATTACTCCAGAACCATTTGTTTAAAAGATTGTATTTTGCTCTCTTGTATTGCTTTTGCTTTTATATTAAATATAAAATATAATTGATAATATATATTCTGTTCCTTTAATCTAGTCTTTCTGTGGTATTACAATATCTTGCTTACAATTATCATTATGGTATACTTTTTTTAAAGATTTTATTTATTTATTTGACAGAGAGAGAGATCACAAATAGGCAGAGAGACAGACAGAGAGAGAGATGAGGAGAAGCAGGCTCCCTGCTGAGCAGAGAGCCCAATGCGGGACTTGATCCCAGGCCCCTGGGATCATGACCTGAGCCGAAGGCAGAGGCTTAACCCACTGAGCCACCCAGGAGCCCCATCGTTATGGTAAACTTTGAAGTCAGTCCTCAGTCTTTGTTCTCCTTCAACACTATGTTGAATATTGTGAGTCTTTGCCTCTCCATATAAACTTTAAATTAAGTTTGTTAATATTAAAAAAAAAAAGAACTTACTGGAATGCATTAATTGTATAGATAAACTTGGAAATCAGTGACTTCTTGAGCTTAGCAGGAGATAGACCATGGACTTCAGTTGTCACAGTGGTGCCTCTGGCAGAACCTATTGCAAATCCCTAGGCAAAATGAGACCTCAAGGATCTGAGAGAATGTCTAAGAAGTACTTGATACATCCCTTGGGTATGGTTTATTGAAGTGTCCACCTGTCTGAAAGCTGCGGAATCTAGATAAGGGAGGGAAAATTAGTTATGATAAAACATATCAACAAACACCAATAATTTTGTAAAACTAATTGTCATGACTCATATACAATATGACCAACAGAGGGACCATCAAAAGGAAAGCATCCGTTATGTTCATTGTGAAATTTTTTATTCAAAATAAAGCAATGAGAGGGGAAGGCACGATGAGAAAATTACCATTTTTAAATGGTAAACTTCTTACAAAAATGGA
>NW_026758670.1:0-1051 GCF_022355385.1 Mustela nigripes
AAGAGGGGTGTCTGATGGGAGGGGCAGTGAATCTAGAGGTTATCCAAATAATTTTATCAATTTTGGGAGAAAGAGAGTCATAGCAATAGATCCAAACTAATTTCTTTTAATTTTATTATGTACTTAAAGTAAAAACTGAATATTCTATAGCTTTTCCTAAACTCACCCAGCTTTTCAGTGTTCTTGCTGTTGTTGTTATTGTTAATTAATAGGCTTTATTTCCTAGAGATTTATGTTTATTAAAAGAAACATAAAATATGAATATTTCCCATATACTCTGTCTCCCCACACATAGTTGTCCTTATTGTTAACATATTACATCAATATAGCACACTTGTTACAATTGATAAGCAATACTAATAAAGTATTATCAACTAAAATCCAAAATTTATATGAGTTCACTTTTTAAATAGAACAATTCTATGAATTTTACCTTCCACCAGTACATTATCATAGAAAAAAGTTTCACAGACCTAGCAACCCCTTGTGCTATATTGACCAATCATTTTCTTCCTCCTCTCAATCCCTGGCAACCACTGATCTGTTTATTGTCTTTATCATTTCACCTTTCCTAGAATGTCATAAAACTGAAATCATACGGATTGGCTTCTTTCTTTCAACAACAGTGTTTAGTTTCCACCATGTCTTTCCTGGATTAATAGCTCTTTTCTTATTGTTGCTGAATATTATTGCTATGTATGAATGTCCGTAGATGGAACATCCATTTACCCATTGTAGGATATCTTGGTTTGCTTACTTTTGGCAATTAGCGAAAAGTTTTTTTTTTTTTTAATAAAAATTCATAAACAGGTTTTTGTGAGAACAGAATTATTTTTAAACTTGTCATAATTTTTTAAAATTAATTACTTCTTTTTCTTTTTCTTTCTCTTTTTCTCTTCTTTTTTTCTTTTTTCATTTCCTTTGCCATGGTGAGGGAAAAAAAGGTTAAAAAAAGGGAAAAAAAGAACATAAATTTTTAACTTATTAGGAAAATATTTAAGAGCGTGACTGCTACATTTTATGGTTAATCAATGCTTAGCTTTATAAAAAC
>NW_026758671.1:0-1051 GCF_022355385.1 Mustela nigripes
TGCTTGCTCCAGTGTCCCCCATATGGAAAGTTTGGGTGCAGAGCTCTCCCGCAGGGATGCCTGAAAAGCACAACTCCATTGACCACTACAGGCAAGGAACATGGCAGGTTCAATCTGGTGGCTCTGGGGTGAAGTTCCCAGCGGCCTGAGTTGACATGGTGTTTCATGCTGTTGGATCACAATGCTGGTTTGTATCCAGGGAGACGTTAGAATGTTAGGGTGGTCAGAGGACATGCAGGATTCTCCTACACTGAGACATGGACACAGCTACCAAGAGCAAGGTATCCTTTTAGGGACCGAAGCGGTTCTGTTGTGTGGCTCAAGTAACACATATTGGAATATAAGTCAGTATTGGAGAACAGGTCTCTGGGAACAGGTGCCTAAAAATCTAAACTGGGGTATCAATGAAGTCCTATAGTCATGGCAGGTTCAAACTTCTGACTCAGGCCCTTGGATTTGGTTGTCTACCTGGAGGCAGTGGCTCATTGTGTGTCAGAATGTGCATTTGGGTCCAGAGCCTTCTTAGAAATTGAGGTGGGCTCAGGGGATTTAACTTTGCTCCTAATCTTCAGGGTTTGGGCAACTGTGAAGGGCAGAGTTTCCTTTGGGAGTGTAAGGACAGTCATCTGGTGTGGCACCATAGGCCCCATCCTGGGAGGGCATGTGGGCCAGCGCTTTGGGGAGAGATATCTGCAAAAGCAAACTAGGGTTAGAGTGAGGGCCGAGGTGATCACAGGTCCGATGTTCAGGCCCAGAGGGCAGCTCATAGTGTACTGAAATTAAGGTGTCATAGCGCAGGTTCTTCTGTCGGGTGTGTGACCGGGATGGTCGCAAAAGGTAGGAGTGGCTTCATGAGTCCATGAGAAATTCTTCATCTCTGGGGATTCTGCTTAGCTCCCAAGAGTTTGGTGTCTCTGAGGGAAGGGAAGACTGTTGTTTTCCGTCTCAGAGGACACGCAAATAGGGATTCCAGAGACAGGTTCTCAGTCTGGGAGCCTTGAAAACATGAACAACGGTGAGGATTTGGCCTTAGGGACCTGGAAGTCCCACT
>NW_026758672.1:0-1051 GCF_022355385.1 Mustela nigripes
CTTTATCCTAAGACCAGTTGATAAGACAGTAAAGTACCAAGTCTTGTTTAGTTCAGACCCTGGGATGGTCTTGGGTACATCTTGGGGGAACCCGTTGGTATCAACCCAGCTATAAAAGCTGGAGAAAACAAAAGGAGGAAGAAGGAACACGGGCAGATGCAGGGCTCAGAAATATAATTAACTCTATGAATTGATTTCAAAGAAATTCCCAGAACCACTTTTATACCAAGGAATATGGCAGAAATATGCACTTATGCTCGAAATCTCTTTTTGGACAAAATAACCACTTTTGAATTCCCCTTTATACATTTTAAAGGCTAACCTAGTTTTTCCCCTGTGCCAAGTTTGATTTGTTCCAGTGGTCTTCGAATTTCAGAGTAACTAAGCATCTGTGTGGGTTTAAATTACTTTTAAGCTGCTCATGGACTCTAAGCCTAGAGCTCTTTTTAGAAAACTGAAGGATTTCACTGAACTGCCTCATTGTAATTTAAAAAAACAAACAAACTTATAATTAATGCTTTTCTTGCTTTATTTAAAACATGTTTTGTTAAATTGCAAATTTTGAATGTGTACACTTTTCCCCTCTACTAAGGCTTACAAATCAGTGGTACTTTAATTATACAAACAAAGAGACAATTTTAAGTTGCAAAGAAAATTAATCTTTCCTTTGTTCTTCTCTAAAATGGAGATGCTGTTTGCCTTCTTCTTCCTTCCCTTAATTCATTCTCCTTAATGCTCTTAGACAGGCTTTCATAAGTCCCAAATGCTTGGGGAGAAGTTTTAAACTGACAGATAACTTTCATAATACATGTTTTTCTCTAATTCATTAAGGCTTCCTTTTTTTTTCCTTTGATTTTTATTTAAATTCTAGCTAATAAACATACAGTGCAATATTGGTTTTGTGAGTTGATTCATCACTTACCTTCAATATCCAGGGCTCATCACAAGTGCCCTCCTTAATCCCCGTCACCCATGGAACACATCCCCCACCTTCCTCCATCAGCCCTCAGTTCTTTATCTTTAAGAGTCTCTGATGGTTTGTTTCCCTCTC
>NW_026758673.1:0-1051 GCF_022355385.1 Mustela nigripes
TAATACCTTTCTCTTGGGATATCTGTCTACGGGTGAGTTGAGGTCGTTGCTCAGCTTGTGAAAGATCACCCCTCTTTGTACTGGGCGGCATACATTATTGGAATGGCATCTGGGACTTTGGAGGTTTCTCCTAATCTGTAGGTTTGTGGCCAATGGAATGGGAAGAATTTCCTTGGAGAGGGCAGGCACAGTCCTTAGGTGTGGTTCCAGGGGCCTCAGCCTGGAGGGTGTGTGGGACAAGGATGTCAGGATAGAAGTCTGAAAACACAAACTCAGCTTAGGTTTGGGGACGTAGGTATGGCATGCCCGATCTACAGACTATTGGAGAATTTTTTGGGCTCTGACCTAAGGGTGAGGCTTATGTCTCTGGATTTTGTGACAATAGTGGACGTGGAATGTCGGGCTGGCCTTATTGGCCATGGAAGAGTCTTTCTCTCTGTGGATGGCCTGATCCCAAGTGATTGGGGTCATTCTGTGGGTGGGAGGAATCATTTCTGTGTTTACTTACCTCAAATGTCCCACCAAAGAGGGATTCCAGAGCAGAGCCCTGAGTAGGTGTGACTAGATGTCTCTACCTCTGGTTAAGATTGGGTGCCTTGGGGCATGGCAGGCCCCATATGTGGGCTCATGGTCCATCCACTGAGAGGCTTTACTTGAGGACAGGGCTCAAACTGAGGGTCCCAATGTGTGTTTGTGCCCACCGCAGCTCTTAAGCATGGGCAGGGCCTCAGGGACCCTACACTACTCTCAGGGGCCCTACTACGACTCCTGTAGGCCCTAGAGGGGTACTACACTGAACTTTGGATAAGATGCCAACCACAAGATTCTGGCGAGAGGGAAGGAGGAGTTATGATTTCTGCATCACGTTCACCCATGGGAAATGAGTAGAGATAAGGTCTAGGTTTCTGTCGCCTGAAAACCAGGTTGGAAAGAGATGGCAACCTAAGGCCATGGCGGTTCAGATGTTCTCAGTGTACGGCAACTGTCTGGGTGTCGGTTGGGAATTCAGGCCTCAGCTTGTGTCAGACAGGGCATTAGTGCACAGGCTAGA
>NW_026758674.1:0-1051 GCF_022355385.1 Mustela nigripes
TCATTCCAAGGTCTCCATAGACGCAAAATCATATTAGGACACATCCAAGGGAGAGTCCATTTCAACTCAGCTCCTCGGTTGCTCCCCCAGATCCAGCAGATCTAACCTGTCTTGTTGCGTGGAGACTATTGGAATGCGATGTGGGCTACCCAGCCATCCATACTTAGAACACTGCTCAGAATCCTTGTCCTGGAGACAACCAACAGGTCTCAATTGTCCTGCAGAAGAATCTTTGCAGTTGGGAGCTCCTCACAACTCCCATCGTGGGAAAACCCCCATGGCCTCGTGATCTACACCCCCGTCAAGAAGAGGCCATCAGGGACAGAATGTCCAACCTGAGCGACCGTCTGATCCTCGCCCTGACTTCAGATGCACGAGATCTCGATTCAGGTCTGTAGATTGTGCCTGCCATATCCCTACCCAGAAACCTAGGCCTAGCTTGGGTTCTCAGACATCCGTCCTCAGACTACTGGCCCACAAGCCCTCCAGTTTGGCAATCCAGAACTAAAATGCAGCACTCTGCCTGCCCTCCAGAAGTAAAACATTGCTCTCTGGGGCTACCCAGAAACCCTAAATGAGGATAAGCCTACACGCCATTCGTCTGTACCCCAAATATATAGGCAGACCTGGGCACTAATGCCCTTTCTGACACAGCCGGAGCCTGGACCTCCTGGGCCCACCCAGACAGCTGGCCGCACACTGAGCACATCGGACCCGCCATGGCCTTAGGTCGTCATCTCTTCTCAAACTCGGTTTTCAGGCTTCAGAACCTAGACCTTATCTCCAATCACGGCCCGGGTTTGAAAATGACGCAGAAATCAGAACTCTTTCCCCAAGGCAAGGACCTTGTGGTTGGTATGTTGTCCAAGGTTCATATATTTCAAACCATTGTGGATATGAGGCCCCTCCCATGCTTGCGGGCCACATTGGTCACAAACACACCTTGTGACCCTCAGACTGAGCCCAGTCCTCAGGTAAGGCCTCTCAGTGGCTGGATGGAGAGAAGCATATTGGGATTGCCATGCCCCTATGCCCCAATTTTTTACCATAG
>NW_026758675.1:0-1051 GCF_022355385.1 Mustela nigripes
AGGTTGTCAGAAAGGGCATTAGTGCCCAGGTTAGACTATATATTTTGAATGCATTCGAGTACCGTGTAGGTACTTATCTGAAGAACTCTTCAGGATATGAAGAATGAGCGAGTCTGAGGCGCATGCTCAGGCTATTGTCTCTGGATTTTGTATCAGCGATGGCCGTGGAATGTTTGGGAGGCCTCATGGGCCATGGACGAATCTTGCTCTCTGTGGATTTGGCCCGATCCCAATTGTTTTTCGTCAATCTGTGGGATGGGAGGACTCCTTTCAGGTTTGTTACCTCAGGTGTCCCACTAAAAGAGGAATTCCAAAGCAGAGCCCTGGGGAAGAGTGAAGGGACAACCCGAAATATAGTTAAATTTGGGGCCTAGGGGCATGGCATGCCCAATATGCTGTCTCTCCATAGAGCCACTGAGAGGCCTTACCTGAGGACTGGGCTCAGGCTGAGGGTCACAATGTGTGTTTGTGACCAATTTGGCCCGCAAGCATGGGCGGGGACGCATGGGCCACACTGGTTTCAAGTACACTGAACCTTGGACAACATGCCAACCACAAGGTTTCTTGCCATGTGGAAAGAGTTCTGATGTCTGCATCATTTTCAAACCCGGGCCGTGATTGGAGATAAGGTCTAGGTACTGTCGCCTGAAAACCGAGATTGAGAAGAGATGACGACCTAAGGCCATGGGCGGTCCGATGTGCTCAGTGTGCGACCAGCTGTCTGGGTGGGGCCAGGAGGTCCAGACTCAGGCTGTCTCAGAAAGGGCATTAGTGCCCAGGTCAGCCTATATATTTGGGGTACAGCCGAATGGCGTGCAATTGATCCTCATTTGGTGTTCTGGGTAGCCCCAGAGGGCAATGTTTTTCTTATGGAGAACAGGCAGAGTGCTGCATTGTAGTTCTGGATTGCCAAACTGGAGGGCTTGTGGGCCAGTAGTCTGAGGACGGAGGTCTGAGAACCCAAGCTAGGCCTATGATTCTGGGTGAGACCTGTATCGAGATCTCGTGCATCTCAAGTGAGGGCGAGGAGCAGACGATCGCTCAGGTTGGA
>NW_026758676.1:0-1051 GCF_022355385.1 Mustela nigripes
TGCACTGTGCCTCCTCCTGGCACTTTGAAACTTGACACACTCATCCTTATTCTTCGCATTGCCCTTGTCTATCACCTCCCCTGAAAATCTGTTCCTAATTGGCTTTTTCCAGCTCCAACCTTCCCTTGGCAGTCTTTTATCTCCCTGTGGTAAAACCTGTCACACTGCACCATGGACATGCCTGTTGTCCCCCTGAGAAGAGAAAAGGGACAGTGAGGGCTCCCCAGCATTTGCAGCTCTAGTGCAGTGCCCCATGCCTGGCTTCCAGGAATGCCAGATCATGAATACAAACGGAGATCATCCTCTGGCTAAAACCAGCTCTTCTTTGCCTACCGCAGGATCTGGTTCAATAAGAGCAGCCAGTTATCATTGCTGTTTTTCTAGGTATTTTTTCCCCATATATTTCGCAGGTCTTTACTCTTTTTATAGCAGTTTAATTCAGGCTTCAACCACTTCCTAGTCAGATCAGGTGAAATCATTTTCCTTCCCATACCCCCGATGTATTTCACACCTAGTAATTGTTTTTTTTTTTAAGGATTTTATTTATTTATTTGACAGAGAGAGATCACAAGTAGGGAGAGGAAGGCAGAGAGAGAGAGAAGAGGAAGCAGGCTCCCTGCTGAGCAGAGAGATCCCAGGACACTGAGATCATGACCTGAGCCGAAGGCAGAGGCCTAATCCACTGAGCCCCCCAGGAGCCCCCATATCTGGTAATTTTTAATCAACGTGGATTTGCTGCATCAAATAGTTCCTTCTTCTTCAAATATAAATATATAAATACATTGATCAAGTCACGTGCATGTCTTAGGAGAATGTCATACCTTTAGTAGCAAACTTGAAATCTTGGCCATTGGTTTTGATTTTTGTTTTGGTTTGATTTGGTTCAGTTTTTGTAATTTTAAAAATCCCTCCAGCCCTTGGCTCTGTCTGTCCTGATTGCTTTCAGCTGTTTCTGCAACAAAGTTGTCCCAGCAGCGAAAACTCTCTTTGTTTACAGTGGCGCCCCTTTCTGAACACTTTGTTAATAAAAAGCTTTTTTTTTTTTTTTTTT
>NW_026758677.1:0-1051 GCF_022355385.1 Mustela nigripes
TTGGAGATAAGGTCTAGGTTCTGAAGCCTGAAAACCGAGGTTGAGAAGTGATGACGACCTAAGGCCAAGGAGGGTCCGATGTGCTCATTGTGAGGCCAACAGTCTGGGTTGGGCCAGGAGGTCCAGGCTCAGGCTGTGTCAGAAAGGGCATTAGTGCCCAGGTCAGCCTATATATTTGGGGTACAGCAGAATGGTGTGCAGGTTGATCCTCATTTGGGGTTTCTTGATAGCCTGAGAGGGCAATGTTTTCCTTCCGGAGGACAGGCAGAGTGCTGCATTGTAGTTCTGGATTGCCAAACTGGAGGGCTTGTGGACCAGTAGTCTGAGGACGGAAGTCTGAGAACCCATGCTAGGCCCAGGTTTCTGGGTGAGGATATGGCAGGCACAATCTACAGACCTGAAACGAGATCTCGTGCATCTGAAATCAGGGCGAGGATAGACGATCGCTCAGGTAGGACATTCTGTCACTGATGGCCCCTTCTTGAGGGGGGGGTGGATCACGAATCCATGGGGTTATTCCCAAGATGGGAGTTCTGCGAAGATCATAACTGCAAAGATTCTTCTGCAGGACAATTGAGACCTGTTGTTTGGATCCAGGACAACGATTCCGAGCAGGGTTCTAAGGATGGATGGATGGGTAGGCCACCTCGCATTCCAATTGTCTCCACGCAACAAGACAGGTTAGATCTGCCGGATCTGGAAGAGCAACCGAGGAGGCTCATTTGAAAAGGACTCTCCCGTGGATGTGTCCTAATATGATTTTCTGTCTATGGAGACCTTGGAATGAAGCGGTGGCACTGGGGCCCTGAAGGGTTCTCCTAAAGAGAGGCTTTCACACATCTCCATCGTGCAAGTTTCCCATGTGTAGATGAGATTTGTTCTGATGGGTGAGTCAAGAAACAGCCATATGCTGTTATTGAAATCCAGGCCTCTGAGGGTAGATGCCTGGAAACCAAAGCAATGGATCCGATAGGTGTCTAGGGGCCTGTTCGTTCCTTTTTACCTTGGGGACATCAGTCTCCGGGTCTGAGTGCCGGTAGGTGCTCAGATG
>NW_026758678.1:0-1051 GCF_022355385.1 Mustela nigripes
ATAGACACAAAATCATATTAGGACACATAAACGGGAGAGTCCATTTCAACACATCCTCCTCGGTTGCTCCCCCAGATCCATCAGATCTAACCTGTTGTTGCATGGAGACAATTGGAATGCGAGGTGGGCTACCCAGCCATCCATCCTTAGAACCCTGCTCGGAATCATTGTCCTGGAGCCAACCGACTGGTCTCAATTGTCCAGCAGAAGAATCTTTGCAGTTGGGAACTTCTCAACTGTCATCGTGGGAAAACACCCATGGCCTCGTGATCCATGCCCCCCTAAAGAAGGGGCCATCAGGGACAGAATATCCATCCTGAACGATCGTCTCATCATCGCCCTGAATGCAGATGCAGGAGATCTCGATTCAGGTCTGTAGATTGTGCCTGCCATATCCTCACCCAGAAACCTAGGCTTGGCTTGGGTTCTCAGACTTCCATCCTCAGACTACTGGCCCACAAGCCCTCCAGTTTGGCAAACCAGACCTACAATGCAGCATTCTGCCTGCGCTCCAGAAGGAAAACATTGCCCTCTGGGTCTACCCAGAAACCCCCAATGCTGATCAACCTGCACGCCATTCGGCTCTACCCCAAATATATAGGCTGACCTGGGCACTATTGCCCTTTCTGACACAGCCAGAGCCTGGACTTCCGGGCCCCACCTAGACAGCTGGCCGCACACTGAGCAGATCCTACCTGCCATGGCCTTAGGTTGTCATCGCTTCATCTCTTCTCAACCTCGGTTTTCAGGCTTCAGAACCTAGACCTTATCTCCAATCACGGCCCGGGTTTGAAAATGATGCAGAAATCAGAACTCTTTCCCCATGGCAAGAAAACTTGTGGTTGGCATGTTGTCCAAGGTTCATTGTGGTTGAAACCAGTGTGGCCCATGAGGCCCCTGCATGCTTGCGGGCCACAAAACAAAACAAATCAACAACAACAGAACAACGGACTTCTTCCTTCCCACAGAATGACCCCAATTCTTTGGACGAGGCCAAAACCCCAGATAGTAAGACTCGTCCATTTCCCATGAAGTCACCCGGAAATTTCAC
>NW_026758679.1:0-1051 GCF_022355385.1 Mustela nigripes
TATGCCAGTACCATGCTGTCTTGGTGATCACAGCTTTGTAGTAAAGCTTGAAATCAGGTAACGTGATGCTACCAGTTTTACTTTTGTTTTTCAACATTTCCTTGGCAGTTTGGGGTCTCTTCTGATTCCATACAAATTTTTGGATTATTTGCTCCAGCTCTTTGAAAAATACCAGTAGAATTTTGATCAGAATGGCATTAAAAGTATAGATTGCTCTAGGCAGTATAGATGTTTTAACAATGTTTATTCTTCTGATCCAAGAGCATGGAATGCTCTTGCATCTTTTTGTGTCTTCTTCAATTTCTTTCATGAGTGTTCTGCAGTTCCTTGAGTACAGTTCCTTTACCTCTTTGGTTAGGTTTATTCCCAGGTATCTTATGGTTCTTGGTGCTATAGTAAATGGCATCGATTCTCTAATTTCCCTTTCTGTATTTTCATTGTTAGTGTATAAGAAAGCCACTGATTTCTGTACATTGACTTTGTATCCTGCCATGTTGCTGAATTGCTGTGTGAGTTCTAGTAGTTTGGGGGTGGAGTCTTTTGAGTTTTCCATATAAAGACTCATGTCATCTGCGAAGAGAGAGAGTTTGACTTCTTCATCGTCAATTTGGATACCTTTTATTTCTCTTTGTTGTCTAATTGCTGTTGCTAGGACTTCTAATACTATGTTGAACAAGAGTGGTGAGAGTGGGCATCCTTGTCATGTTCCTGATCTCAACAGAAGGCTGCAAGCTTTTTCCCGTTGAGGATGATATTTACTGTGGGTGTTTCATAGATACATTTTATGAAGTTCAGGAATGTTTCCTCTATCTCTATACTTTGAAGCATTTTAATCAGGAACGGACATGGACAGGACTGGAAGAGATTATGTTGAGTGAAATAAGTCAAGCAGAGAGAGTCAATTATCATATGGTTTCACTTATTTGTGGAGCATAACAAAGAGAATGGAGGACAAGGGGAGATGGAGAGGAGAAGTGAGCTGAGGGAAATTGGAAGGGTAGGTCAACCATGAGAGACTATGGAGTCTGAAAAACAATCTGAGGGGTTTGAA
>NW_026758680.1:0-1051 GCF_022355385.1 Mustela nigripes
CCCCCTGTCCCAAGGTAAGACGGGCTTGCCCCCAGGTGCCATACACGGAACTCGCAGAAACAACCCCATGGAGAAATGGGCAGTCAGGTGCCGCCTTCCACCAAGATGTGGCAGTGTTGTGGGTGGCAGGGGGTGTGCCGGGGAAGGACGGAAGACAGTCCCCCACAGTTCCCCATCCCAGTGCTCGGGCAGTGTATAGGGATCCTGTCGCCTCCTCTCTCCTGTGCTGAAGTAACTGGCCTATACCCTGAGTCTGCCGGAGGGCGGAGCAAAAGGCAAAGCCTTACCTACGCCAAGAGATGATACTAGGCATAGAGTGCCATGGTAGGCCTCGCACGCTGCCTCAGGGTTGTGACTGTGTCTGCTTAGTTCGGCTTAGCAAGGTGAACCCCGGGCGCGAACTTGGAGCTTGGGAAAGCAAGGCCCAAGAGGCACCAGCACTCCCCTGGCTCTTCTTCCCTGCCGAGACAGAGCAAACGACCAAAGCCTTGCAGAGGAAGCAGCAGCGAAGTGCGGTTTGTGCCAAGCTGAAAACCTCTGCGAAAGCTTAGCAGTCACTGGGAAATCAGAGTCTGTTCTGTGGGCTGCTTTTGTTGCTTGCCTTAGCCTAGTATTCGCAGCACGATGGGAGAAACCCGCATGGAGCGAAATCCTCTTTGTCTGTGCATCTCCCCTGGGAAAGCACAGCATTCGTTGGGAAATCAGAGTTGGTTTTGGGGATGCTGCTGCTGCTTGCCTGAGCTAGTCTCCGCAGCAGGGTGGAAGGACCCGCATGGAGCAAAATACTCTTTGCCCTAGCATCCCTTCTGCCTGAGAGAAAAGCGTGGTCGCACAGGTCTCAAACAGCGCTCCCCAGGAGCAAGTGTGAGGAAAGCGCAGCACGCGCCCCCGGGGAAGAGAAGGAGCCATTGGCCTTGGGGTTGGGAAACGCTCCTGAAGCAGGATAGCCTGCCGTGCAGGAACAGCAGGCCAGTGGCAAGACAAGTGTCACCCGCTCCCTGTGCGGAGAGATGGAAGCCTTCCTGCTAAGGAGACATGAGGGGACGACTAG
>NW_026758681.1:0-1050 GCF_022355385.1 Mustela nigripes
TTCTCTGCCAGTCCTACCTTTCAGAAAGTGGTTGATTTTCTGTTTCTGGAATTGCTGTTCTTCTTCTCTTCAATCTCCCATTGGATTTGTAGGTGTTTGAAATGGTTTGATAAGCTATCTAGCTGATCTCCTGCTACCTGATGTAGTCTCAGCCTGCTACTTCTCCTCCATCTTGACTCCTCCTCTGCTTTTTATATTTTTTATATCTTTGTTGGGGCTCTCATTGAATTCATCCTCTTTTCTTTCAAGGCTGATTAGCATCTCTATGACTGTTATCTTGAAGTCTTTGTCATGTAGATTGCTTATTTCTGGTTCATTCAGATTGATGTCTGATGTTTCCTCTCATTCTTTCATTTGGAGCATGTTCCTGTGTTTCCTCAATTTGTTTGAATTTCTTTATTTGTTTCTGAAATTACATGGAACAGCTACTTCTAATATTAAAGGAATAGCCTTGTATAGGAATGTCTCCTGTGTAGACTATTCAAGTCTGGTGGTCTTGGCTGTTTTGCTGGATGTGCGTTGGGTGCAGGGTGGGTTTCCTGGGGCTCTCTGCCCTGGAACTGCCATGGTGGGGTAGCTGATGCTGAAGTAGACATAGGCCAGGGGGTCTTGGGGGCACTCTACACAAATGGTGTCTTTGTAGGATAGCTGAAATTAAAGTGGCACAAGCAGAAGTTCTCTGAACATTCCATGCAGCAGTTCATCCTGGTGGCACAGCTGGTAGTGAAGTGGCAAAGAAGCTTTTATTTCTTTTTTTAAAATTTATTTGACAGAGAAAGATCACTAGTAGGCAGAGAGGCAGGCAGAGAAAGAGAAGGGAAGCAGGCAGAGAGACTGATGTGGGGCTCGATCCCAGGACCCTGAGATCATGACCTGAGCTGAAGGCAGAGACTTAACCCACTGAGCTGCTCAGGTGCCCCGAAGAAGCTTTTTTTTTTTTTTTTTTTTTTTAAGATTTTACTTATTTGATAGACAGAGATTACAAGTAGTCAGAGAGGCAGGCAGGGAGAGAAAGGAGGAAGCAGGCTCCCTGCTGAGCAGAGAGCCCAA
>NW_026758682.1:0-1050 GCF_022355385.1 Mustela nigripes
CATACCTATGACCCGAAACATAATCCGAGTTTGTGTTTTCAGAAAACAGTCCATAAAGCCCTGGCCTACACACCCTACAGGCTCAGGCCCCGGGAGCCAACCTGAGGACTGTACTTGCGCTCTCCAAGGGAATTCTGTGTGCGCATTCCAATGGCCACAACCCTACTAATAGAATAAACCTCCAAAGTCCCTGAGGCCATCCCAATATTTGTGGCTTCCGAGGACATCCAGGGGCAATCTGGGCCCATCTGAGCACCTACCAGCACTCAGACCCGTAGACTGATGTCCCCAGATGTAAAAAGGAACGAACAGGCCCCTAGGCTCCTATCTGATCCATTGCTTTGGTTTCCTGGCATCTCTCCTCAGAGGCCTGGATTTCAATAACAGCTTATGGCTGTTCATGACACACCCATCAGAACAAATCTCATCTACACATGGGAAACTTGCACGATGGAGCTGTGTGAAAGACTCCTTTTATGAGAACCCTTCAGGGCCCCAGTGCCACGGCTTCCTTCCAAGGTCTCCATAGACACAAAATCATATTAGGATACATCCATGGGAGAGTCCATTTCAACTCAGCCTCCTCGGTTGCTCCCCCAGATCCAGCAGATCCATCCTGTCTTGTTGCGTGGAGACAGTTGGAATTCGAGGTGGGCTACCCAGCCATCCATCCTTAGAACCCTGCTCGGAATCGTTGTCCTGGATCCAACCAACAGGTCTCAACTGTACTGCTGAAGAATCTTTGCAGTTGGGAGATTCTCACAACTATCATCGTGGGAAAACCCCCATGGCCTCGTGATCCACCCACACTTCTTGAAGGGGCCATCAGTTACAGAATGTCCAACCTGAGCGATCGACTGATCCTCGCCCTGACTTCAGATGCACGAGATCTCGATTCAGGTCTGTACATTGTGCCTGCCATATCCTCACCCAGAAACCTAGGCCTAGCTTGGGTTTTCAGACTTCCTTTCTCAGACTACTGGCCCACAAGCCCTCCAGTTTCGCATTCCAGAACTACAATGCAGCACACTGCCTGCCCTCCAGAAGGCA
>NW_026758683.1:0-1050 GCF_022355385.1 Mustela nigripes
GTTGGAGTCATCTCACGGCACATGGAATACACAATTTATCTTGCTTCCTGTCTTGATAACATCTTGGTTTTCATGCTGTCTTAGAACAAGTAGAACTTGACTTACATGTAAGTTGTGAATTCACATACTTTTGACAGAGGTGTTATTTTAGTTTGGTTTAGTTTAGTTTAAAGCAGGCTCCACACCCAGTGCAGAGCCCAGTGTGGAACTCAAACTCACCACCGTGAGATCACGATCCGAGCTGAGATCAAGAGTTGGCTGCTCAACCAGCCTAGTCACCCAGGCATCCCTTCAGTTTATCATTTTTCAAAAAATGTGACAGGTAACACTTTCTCTTCCTGAACCTGTCCTCACACCTGCTATGCTGGCCTGGGGGTCAGACGTGTAACTGGTGTGGTGCTGGTGATGATGAGCAAGACAATTGTTAAGTCTTTTTACCCTAATTGCTGTTGTCCTATTATTTCCTTTTTTTTAAAAGATTTTATTTTATATCGTGGTGATATATGCTAAAACTGCTGCTTCTGGTCCTGCATTAAAACTTGAATATGTAGGGCATTTTTCAAGGATTCATCCCTGGAGATACAGTATTTGTTTTTCTCTGTCTGACTTATTTTGCTTAGCACAACACCCTCTAGGTACATCCATAATGTTGTAAATATCAGGATCTCATCCTTTTTGATGGCTGAGTAATATACCATTGTGTGTATGTACGACTTCATCTTCTGTTGCCGGACACTTGGACTGCTTCCATATCTCGGCTATGGAAAAAAAAAATGCTGCAGTAGGCTTAGGGGTGCCTCTGTGCTTTCAGAATGTTGACTCTGATGTGTCAACTGCCACAACAGTCGTGGCAACTCAGGAAGGGAGCCAGGTGCAGGAGGTAAGAGGAGGAGTGCAGCTTTAAGCAATCTGAGTTGAGGTGTCTTTGGGATGTGCAAGTGTAGGTTCTGGTTGGACAGTCAAAATGTATGGATGGGTGCTTGGGGGAAGAGAGATGCAGTCATGCTGTTGCCAAGGGATATATTCCTTGTAGAGAGAGTGACAGTTAAG
>NW_026758684.1:0-1050 GCF_022355385.1 Mustela nigripes
GCCCAGGGCCACCGGCAGACATGCGGGCCTGTGTCCTTCCTTTGTTCTGGGGTCCGTCTTGCACCATGTGGTGAGGCTAGCAGCTAAGAGCAGCTCAGGACAGGACCCCGTGGCATCTTACCTCTCCCACACTCCTGTGGGCTCCAGTGGGCTCCAGTGGATCCCAGGGGACAGCCTGCCTTCCTTGCAAAGCCCAGTAGCACTGGGAGCAGAAAATGGGACCAAAGAGTGAGCACCTTGTTTGACAAGCCAGACCAGCCACCTCTTGTTCAGATGCAGGGGGAGCCCTGGTGTGCTGACTCCTCCCTTCTTCCTTTCCATTTTCCTCCCTCCCTACCTCTTCCCTTCCCCTCTCTCATTCCCTGGTGGTGCCCTTTCCAGATGCCCACTTCATCCCTTTTCCTTTCTTACATGCCTGTCTTCTAGAGTTTCTTCTCTCCTCTCAATTTCTTCCCTTCCTCTGAATCTCCTCTTTGGTCCCTTTGTCCCCGCTCTCTGCTCCTCCTCCCCTTCCCTGGCCCCTGTTCAGCTCCATCCAGACTGCAGGCAGAGGTGGACTAACACTCTCACTTGCTAGCTCAGCCACCCTCCAGAGAAGTCACTCTTTGGTGGCCACCTTCCTGACCCCCTGGTCCTTCATCCACTTATTCAGCTATTGCTCTGAAGTCTGAGGAGGACAGAGCGCAGCTGCCGCAGAATCAGGCCAGAGGAGAAACCAAACCATGTGTCCACACTGTCCCCCAGTACTGCTGCTCTGAGATCTTTCGGAGTCCTCTACAGGTTTAGGATTTAGGGGCTTCTTCAGAACCGGGAGTGAAAACAGCCATAGGTCAAAAGAAAAGCTATGGCCCCCACACAAAAATAATAATCACAAATGAAAACTAAGTTAACTCTGAAGTCCCAAATTCGAAGAATTGCCTTGAATCTGTCACTAGAAAGCACCCAAGGTCTCACTCTCTGGGTTCTGGGTGCCCTGGGAATGGCAGGAGGCTCTGACCCCCTTCCTCTTCATCCACTCCCAAAGAACGTCCTCTGAGGTGGTCTTCAAAC
>NW_026758685.1:0-1050 GCF_022355385.1 Mustela nigripes
CACCGATTGGACATCTCCACCTGGCCTGCCCCACCCCTACATCCGGGTCTACAAGCAAGTTCCTCTGGGAGCGGCAGGCCCTTACATTCCCCCCTTCTCTTTGGAGATTAATCAAATCCTTGACTTTTCAGATAGTCTTATATGTTCAATATAAGATAGAACTAACATTTTATCGCCCCAATTTTCTTTAGTATAGCAACAATAAACTTACTTTTTTTTTTTTTTTTTTTTTTTTTTTTTTTTTTTTAGCCCATGGTCAGCTGGGTCTGTCGGCTGTTGCTCCCATCTGGGGGGGCATCCTTACTCGGCTCATTTGACGTGACCCACATGAACCCAGGCCCTAATGCCTTCTACTTTTACTGCTATGGGGGTGGTTAGGATAACAGTAAATTGTCCCTTCCAGCGAGGCTTCAAGTTCCCCACTTGATAGTGACATATCCAAATTAAATCCCTGGGATGTGGTTCCTCCACTTTCTCTGTCCCAGTGTGGGCAGTTTGGATCCCTTTTTTAAAGACAGACTGTAATGCCTGCAGTGACTGGGGTATAGACTGATCAGTCATTTCTGCTAGGGCAACCTCCTGTAGCCTAGGACAGAGCGAGGGAGGGGTCCTCCCAAACATGATTTCAAATGGGGTCACCTTGTTTAAATAGGGTGTACATCATGCCCTGAGGAGAGAAAAAGGAAGGAGATCCATCCATCCACCGCCAGCCTCCAGAATTAACTTTGTCAAGGTCTCTTTGAGAGTCTGGTTCATTCTCTCTCCTTGCTCAGAGCTCTGGGGCCAGTAGGCACACTGTAGTTTCCAATTAGTGTCCCAGGGCCTTGGCCATCTGTAGCGCCTTGGTGAATGCAGTCAGCTTTGCTTTTCCACCAAGATCCTATGTGGCGGGGCTGTCCAGAGTCTTGCATCCCCCGCATACCTCTTTCCATTGACTATGTAACTACTCCCTTCTGTGAACAGCGTCATTTCCGCATCCGGGAGGGGAATGTCTCTGAGATCTGGCCTTATTCCCGTGACTTGGGTTAGGACCTTCCCGCAGTCGTGTGG
>NW_026758686.1:0-1050 GCF_022355385.1 Mustela nigripes
TCCCCAGAGGTAAAAAGGAAGGAACAGGCTCCTATGCACATATCGGATCAATTGATTTGTTTTCCAGGCATCTCTCCACAGAGCCCTGGATTACAATAACAGCATATGGCTGTTTCTTGACTCACCCATCGAAACAAATCTCATCTACACATGGGAAACTTGCACGATGGAGCTGTGTGAAAGCCTCTCTTTTGGAGAACCCTTCGGGGCCCCAGTGCCACCGCTTCATTCCAAGGTCTCCATAGACACAAAATCTATTAGGACACATCCACGGGAGAGTCCATTTCAACAGAGCCTCCTCGGTTGCTCCCCCAGATCCAGCAGATCTAACCTGTCCTGTTGATTGGAGACAATTGGAATGCGAGGTGGGCTACCCAGCCATCCATCCTTAGAACCATGCTCGGAATCGTTGTCCTGGAGCCAACCAACAGGTCTCAATTGACCTGCAGAAGAATCTTTGCAGTTGGTAGATTCTCAGAACTCCCATCGTGGGAAAACCCCATGGCCTCGTGATCCACCCCCCCTTCAGGAAGGGGCCATCAGGGACAGAATGTCCAACCTGAGCGATCGTCTGATCCTCGCCCTGACTTCAGATGCACGACACATCGATTCAGGTCTGTAGATTGTGCCTGCCATATCCTCAACAAGAATCCTAGGCCTAGCTTGGGATCTCAGACTTCCATCCTCAGACTACTGGCCCACAAGCCCTCCAGTTTGGCAATCCGGACTACAATGCAGCACTCTGCCTGCCCTCCAGAAGTAAAATATTGCCCACTGGGCTTACCCAGACACCCCCAATGAGGATCAACCTGCACGGAATTCGGCTGTACCCCAAATATATAGGCTGACCTGGGCACTAATGTCCTTTCTGACACAGCTGAGCCTGGTCCTCCTGGCCCCACCCAGACAGCTGGTCGCACAGTGAGCACATCGGACCCGTCATGGCCTTAGGTCGTCATCAAACACACATTGTGACCCTCAGCCTGAGCCCAGTCCTCAGGTAAGGCCTCTCAGTGGCTGGATGGAGAGACAGCTTATTGGGCTTGCCAT
>NW_026758687.1:0-1050 GCF_022355385.1 Mustela nigripes
ATGATTCAGACCCTACCAGCCAAATCATAAATGGGACCTTAACTGTAAATCCTTATCTTTAGATGAAAGTGGGTAATTGGGTGCTGAAGATACATTATAGAACTAATATGTTATAGAACTCCTCTAAAATGAGTCATTTATTCCATCACTTTTCCTGCACAGCTGCTGACCCGTGTTTTGGTTCCTGGAAATAGCTGCTACCCTGTCATACTTCTTAAAAGCACATATATTGATAACTCTACTCATTCCTCCATTCCTCTGTGACTGTCACTATGTTAAAATGTGGAGTCGGCTGACTCACTTGTGGTGGTAACTTGTAGAAATAATAAATTAGATGAGCTTGCAAAGTATTTTGTTATTTCTAAAAATGCAAAAACCAAATTACATTGAAATCATAAGGGGTGTTTCAGGGAGAGCTGTAGGATGTGGTTCCTTGTGTAATCCAAAGATATTAGCTCCAACACATATTTAAAATCTCCTCTAGGAGCAACCTTAGTGGTAAAGCAAGAAGATAAACAGATGTATACACACCCTGGCACAAAATTATCACTTATGTTTGGCTTCCTAGTCTCCTCGTGTTATTTATCTTAACTTCTCTCTGAAATCAGGGAACACAGAATCTCAATCAGTTGACATTTTTCTACTGAATTACCCAATAGTATGATCATACCCCTAAGACTTTTTAAAATTATTTCAATCATAATCCCAAATCTGCTTTGCTTCCTCAGCTTAGTACAATGTAATTTGG
The DNA here is from genome assembly GCF_022355385.1 of Mustela nigripes. Taxonomy (NCBI): domain Eukaryota; kingdom Metazoa; phylum Chordata; class Mammalia; order Carnivora; family Mustelidae; genus Mustela; species Mustela nigripes. Next base: position 749 of record NW_026758687.1, read on the forward strand.
TTTCAAAATGAGAACAGTTGTCAGTAATGCCACACTCATTAATCTATTTTACAATTCCATGTACTTAGAACTATGAAGATATGTTAATAACATCCATTCCAATAAGCCACCGTAAATTTATTGTAATGAAACAAGACCTCAAGAAAGAGAATTCAAAATCATCCATATATTTGCAATTTATTGCAATAAAGCCTTTATCAATAGACTTCCCTGTGCACATGGTGGTCAAATTGCTGGTGAAAAACAGCCAGATCTATTACAAGCTTTCTCATGGCTTCTAGGTAACCCAAGTGAGCCTTTAT
>NW_026758688.1:0-1050 GCF_022355385.1 Mustela nigripes
CAAGAAACGAAGCCAGATTAGATGCTCTGTGTTTGCGGAATGAGGTGTATGGGGCACAAACCTCATCCATGTATGGTTTCACCAGTACTTGACCGACTAACGCCTCTGCATCCCGTGTCTTGTCAATTGTAGCGTAAGTCCGGAGGCAGTGCCATATGATGTCCACATTGGAAGTCTGAAGCCCTTCTAGCAGCAGGCCTCCCAGGGACTGCTGCAGCATGGCCGTAATATGGGCTATACGCTGCAAGAACAGAGAGACCAGGAAAGAAGGTCCAGGCACAACAGTTTCTAAAAGCTCAAATATAGGTGTATAATTTATATACATATGTGTTATATATATATAAAGCGAGCCTCTAATTCTACCAGAATATATGTAAGATTAAAATCCCAACATTTCCTAGAGAATAACAATCAATCTCTTCTCCCCATGATTGCTTTCGTTCTTTCTTTTTTTAATAAGGTTTTTATTTATTTATTTGTCGAAAGAGAGCACAAGCACACAAGGAGGCACAGGCAGAAAGAGAAGCAGGCTTCCTGCCAAGCAAGGAGCCCAAGCTGGGACTCAATCCCAGGACCCTGGGATCATGACCTAAGCCAGAGGCAGTGGCTTAACTGACTGAGCCACTGAGGCGTCCCCTCCCTATGATTTCTTTGAAAGTAAGTTGGCTTCATCAAAGTGAAGTTTAGACAATTACTGAAATACAAAAAGTTATTTGCCTCTTAAGCTACGGAGTAATTCGGACAAACGTGCATTTAAACCCAGTCAAGGGCTTTGGATAAATGAACTCTGACTACATCATATGATGTGTCAAGTTACATGAAATTCAGAATTAATTTTACTTGCACAGTTTGGAGACTACGCTTGTGTCTTTACACAAAATCTATCTAGTGTGACATAATGGAAGCAGGGTCCCAAGCAAGAGACACTGAAAAAAAAAATTCAAAGCTAGCTTCAAAATCCTGTAGAGTAGCAATTATCAGGGGGCAATGCTAGGTCAAACCAAAATCATCCAGGAAATTCGCAAACAGCAAATTGAAAATCGAAACCAA
>NW_026758689.1:0-1050 GCF_022355385.1 Mustela nigripes
TGTTTTGAAATCAGGTAGTATATAAGTCCTCTAACTTTGCTGTTCTTTAAAAATGCTTGGTATTGAGGAGAGCCCAGGCAGCAACCTCTTTGACCTCAGCCACAGCAACTTCTTCCTAGAAACATTGCCAAAGGCAATGAACCATTTCAAAGAACCATTTGAATGGTTCAGTGAACCATTTCAAAGAACCATTTCTTGGTTTCATTGATCTATTTAATTTTTAACATTTTTATTTTTATTTCTGCTCTACTCCTTATTTCTTTCCTTCTGCTGCCTTTAGGCTTTGTTTGTTGTCCCTTTTCTATACATGTAAGGTGAGGTTGTTTGAGATTTTTCTTCCTTCTTGAAATAGGCCTGTATTGCTATATAGTTGCCTCTTAGAATTGTTTTTACTGCATCCAAAGATTTTGGACCATTTTTGTACTTTATTTCTGTTTTTATTTCCTGGTTGACCTATTCATTGTTCAGTAAAGCATGTTAAACTCCATGTATTTGTGTTCTTTGCAGATTTTTTTTTGTGGTTAATGTCTAGCTTCATAGCATTGTGGTCAGTAAAAGATGCATGGTAGGACTTCGATCTTCCTGAATTTGCTGAAGTGTGTTTTGTGAACCAGCATGTGATCTTTTCTGGAGAATATTCTGTGATACACTTGAAAAGAATGTGTTTTCTTTTAAGATAGATTTAACAGATATACTCAAAATATTCTATTCCAGTGTGTCAGTCAAAGCCATTGTTTCCTTGATTTTCCATTTATATTATCTGACCATTGCTATAAATGGTGTTTTTAAAGCCCCCTATTATTATTAGCTCCTTTATTACTGTTTTATATATTTGAGTGTTCCCCTCTTTGGTGCATAAATATTTATAACTTATATCTTCTTGTTGGAATGTCCCTTTTATGTTTATATAGTATTCTTCTTTATCTCTTATTATAGTCATTGATTTAAGGTTTTTTATCTGGTGGCATCTGGGTGGCTTAGTTGGTGAAGCATCTGAATCTTGAGTTCAGGTCATGATCTTGCAGTGGTGGGATGAGCTCCACATCAGGC
>NW_026758690.1:0-1050 GCF_022355385.1 Mustela nigripes
CTCAACGTGAGACAGGAATCCATCAGAATCCTAGAGGAGAACATAGGCAGTAATCTCTTCGATCAGCCACAGCAACTTCTTTCAAGATATGTCTCCAAAGGCAAAGGAAGCAAAAGCGAAAATAAACTTTTGGGACTTCATCAAAATCAAAAGCTTCTGCACAGCAAAGGAAACTGTCAACAAAACAATGAGGCAACCCACGGAATGGGAGAAGATTTTTGCAAATGACAGTACAGACAAAAGGTTGATATCCAGGATCTATAATGAACTCCTCACACTCAACACACACAAAACAGACAAGCATATCAAAAAATGGGAAGAAGATATGAACAGAAACTTCTCCAATAAAGACATACAGATGGCTATCAGAAACATGAAAAAATGTTCATCATCATAGCCATCAGGGAGATTCAAATTAAAACCACATTGAGATGTCACCTTACACCAGTTAGAATGGCCAAAGTTAGCAAGACAGGAAACAAAATGTGTTGGAGAGGATGTGGAGAAAGGGGAACCCTCTTACACTGTTGGAGGGAGTGCAAGTTGGTGCAGCCTCTTTGGAGAACAGTGTGGAGATTCCTCAAGAAATTAAAAATAGAACTTCCCTAGGACCCTGCCATTGCACTCCTGGGTATTTGCCCCCAAAATACAGATGTAGTGAAAAGAAGGGCCATCTATACCCCAATGTTTATAGTAGCAATGGCCACGGTCGCCAAACTGTGGAAAGAACCAAGATGCCCTTCAATGGACGAATGGATAAGGAAGATGTGGTCCATATACACTATAGAGTATTATCCCTCCATCAGAAAGGATGAATACCCAACTTTTGTAGCAACATGGACGGGACTGGAAGAGATTATGCTGAGTGAAATCAGTCAAGCAGAGAGAGTCAATTATCATATGGTTTCACTTATTTGTGGAGCTTAACAAACAGCATGGAGGACAAGGGAAGTTAGAGAGGAGAAGGAAGTTGGGGGAAATGGGAAGGGGAGGTAAACCATGAGAGACTATGGACTATGAAAAACAATCTGAGGGATTTGAAGTGGCAGG
>NW_026758691.1:0-1050 GCF_022355385.1 Mustela nigripes
ACTGTTTTTGCCCTCTCCAAGGGAATTGTGTGTGCCCATTCCAATGGTCACAACCTTACTAATAGGATAAACCTCCAACGTCCTTGAGGCCATCCCAATATTTGTGGCCTCCCATTACAAACAGGGCATCTGGGCCCATCTGAGCACCTACCGGCACTCAGACCCGTAGACTGATGTCCCTAGAGGTAAAAAGGAACGAACAGGCCCCTAGGCACCTATCGGATCCATTGCTTTGGTTTCCATGCATCTCTCCTCAGAGGCCTGGGTTTCATTAACAGCATATGGCTGTTCCTTGACACCCATCAGAACAAATCTCATCTACACATGGGAAACTTACACGATGGTGCTGTGTGAAAGCCTCTCTTTTGGAGAACCCTTCAGTGCCCCAGTGCCACCGCTATATTCCAAGATCTCCATAGACACAAAATCATATTAGGACACATCCATGGGAGAGTCCATTTCAACTCAGCCTCCTCGGTTGCTCCCCAGAACCAGCAGATCTGACCTGTCTTGATGCTTGGAAACAATTGGAATGCGAGGTGGGCTACCCAGCCATCAATCCTTAGAACCCTGTTCGGAATCGTTGTCCTGGAGCCTACCAACAGGTCTCAGTTGCCCTGCAGAAGAATCTTTGCAGTTGGGAGCTTCTCACAACTGCCATCGTGGGAAAACACCCATGGCCTCGTGATCCACCCCAACTTCAAGTGGGGCCTCAGGGACAGAATGTCCAAACTGAGCGATCGTCTGATCCTCGCCCTGACTTCAGACGCACGACATCACGATTGAGGTTGTAGATTGTGTCTCCCATGTCCTCACCTAGAATTCTAGGCCTATCTTGGGTTCTCAGACTTCCGTCCTCAGACTACTGAGCCACAAAACCTCCAGTTTGGCAATCCAGGACTACAATGCAGCACTCTGCCTGCCCACCAGAATAAAAACATTGCCCTCTGGGGCTACCCAGAAACCCCCAATAAGTATCTACCTGCACGGCATTCGGATGTACCCCCAAAATATAGGCTGACCTGGGCACTAATGCCTTTTCTGACACAG
>NW_026758692.1:0-475 GCF_022355385.1 Mustela nigripes
CACCCCTGGACAGTGCTTGGAGTTTAGGTCTAGGTTCTGAAACCCGAAAACCGAGGTTGGGAAGAGATGAAGACCTAAGGACCTGATGGGTACAATGAGCTCAGTGTGTGGCTAGCTGTTGAGCGTAGGTCTGGAGGTGTGGGCTCATGTTGTGTCAGACAGGGCATTAGACAGGGTAGACTGTATATATGGGGTGCAGTCGAGTGCCGTTCAGTTGATCCTCATTCGGGTTTCCAGGTAGCTCCGAAAGGCAACGTTTTTCTTCTGGAGGGCAGGCAGAGTGCTGCATTGTGGCCCCAGTATTGCCAAATTGTAGGGCTTTTGGGCCAGGGGTGGGAGGACGGTAGTCTGAGAACACAAGCTAGGCTTAGTTTTTGGGGTGAGGGCACAGAAGGCACACTCTGCAGACCTGAATCAAGATCTCATGCACCTGAAGCCAGGGCGAATATCAGACGTTTGCTCAGGTTGGACAGAA
>NW_026758692.1:575-1050 GCF_022355385.1 Mustela nigripes
CACCCCTGGACAGTGCTTGGAGTTTAGGTCTAGGTTCTGAAACCCGAAAACCGAGGTTGGGAAGAGATGAAGACCTAAGGACCTGATGGGTACAATGAGCTCAGTGTGTGGCTAGCTGTTGAGCGTAGGTCTGGAGGTGTGGGCTCATGTTGTGTCAGACAGGGCATTAGACAGGGTAGACTGTATATATGGGGTGCAGTCGAGTGCCGTTCAGTTGATCCTCATTCGGGTTTCCAGGTAGCTCCGAAAGGCAACGTTTTTCTTCTGGAGGGCAGGCAGAGTGCTGCATTGTGGCCCCAGTATTGCCAAATTGTAGGGCTTTTGGGCCAGGGGTGGGAGGACGGTAGTCTGAGAACACAAGCTAGGCTTAGTTTTTGGGGTGAGGGCACAGAAGGCACACTCTGCAGACCTGAATCAAGATCTCATGCACCTGAAGCCAGGGCGAATATCAGACGTTTGCTCAGGTTGGACAGAA
>NW_026758693.1:0-1050 GCF_022355385.1 Mustela nigripes
CATACACTGAGCTCATTGTACCCATCAGGTCCTTAGGTCTTCATCTCTTCCCAACCTCGGTTTTCGAGTTTCAGAACCTAGACCTAAACTCCAATCACTCTCCAGGGGTGAACGTGATGCAGAAATCACAACTCTTCCTTTTCCATGGCCGGAAACCTTGTGGTAGGCATATTCTCCAACGTTCAGTGTAGGAGAATCCAGCGTGATCCATGAGGCCCTTCCCATGCTTGAGGGCCTTGTTGGGCACAAATAGGCATTGTGACCCTCAGCATGAGCCCTGTCCTCAAGGAAGACCTCTCAGTGTCTGAATCAAGAGCCCACATATTGGACTTGCCATGCCCCTAGGCCCCCAAACTTAAACAGAGCTAGGGTTATCCAGGTTTCCCTACAAAGGACTCTGTTCGGGAATCCCTCTTTTATTGGCACACATGAGGTACATAAAATAAAATAAAAAATCAGAAAGGACACCTCCCATCCCACAGAATGTACCCAAACTCTTGGGATTGGGTCAAATCCTCAGAGAAAGAAAGCCGTCCACACCCATGAGGCCACGCCAGCATTCGACCCACATTGTTGACACAAATCCAGAGACAAAACCTGAGCAAGCACCTCAAACTCACCCTTTTTCATATCCCGAAGTGTTATCACGGTCTGTAGATTGGGTGTGCCATACCTATGTCCCCAATCCTAAGCGGAATTTGTGTTTCCAAACTTCTGTCCCCACAGGCCTGGCCCACACACCCTCAAGGCTGGGCCCCTAGAGCCAAACTCAGAACTCTGCCTGCCCTCTCCAGGGGATTTCTGCCCATTCCATTGGACACAACCCTATACATTAGGAGAAACTCCAAAGTGCCGAGGCCATTCCCAATATTATAGGCTGCCCAGGACAAACAGGGCCGATCTGACACAAGCCGAGAAACTACCTCCCCTCAGATCCATAGACACGTATCCCCAGGAAAGAGATTGAAACGGACAGGCACCTAGGCCCTAATCATATCCATTGCTTTTGTTTCCAGGCATCTCTCCTCAGAGGCCTGGTTTCCAATACCT
>NW_026758694.1:0-451 GCF_022355385.1 Mustela nigripes
CAACCAGAAATCTGGTTAAAATTGTGTCCTAGGGACAGCTAGACTTGGGTTTCAGGGAGAGGGCACGGCATGTACCCCCTGAAGATCTGAAGCAATATCTCATGCATCTGAAGTAGAGCGAGGATCAGACGTTGGCTCAGCTTGGATTTTCTGTTAATGACGGCCCCTTCATAAAGGGAGCCTAATCTCGAGGCTGTGGTGTTTTTCCCACGTTGGGAGTGCTGGGATGCCCCCTCCAAGGATTCCTTCTGCGGGACAATTGAGACCTGTTGGACAGCTCCAGGACATCCCATATGGTTGAGTCCAGACCAATGTTCGAGGATGGATGCCTGGGAAGCCCGCCTCGCATTCCAATTGTCTCCTAGCGACAAGACAGTTTAGATCTGATGGCTCTGCGGGAGCAACCGTGGTGGCTGAGTTGAAATGGACTTTCCTGAGGATGGGTCTAATG
>NW_026758694.1:551-1050 GCF_022355385.1 Mustela nigripes
CTGCGGGAGCAACCGGGGTGGCTGAGTTGAAATGGACTTTCCTGAGGATGGGTCTAATGTGTGTTTGTGTCCATGAGGGCCTTGGAATGGGGCGGTGGCACCGGTACCCTGAAGTATTCTCCTCAGCTTTTGACATAGCTCCCATGCAAGAGTTTCCTTGTGGAGACTAGTTTGGTTCTGATGGGTGCCTCAGGAAAACCCCAATGCTGGTATTGGAATCCAGGGTTTTGAGGAGACATGCCTTTAATCCAAAGCAATGGATCCGATTTTGGCCTAGGGTCCTGTTTGGTTCAATCTTCTTCTCTGTGGACATCCTACTAGAGTATGAGTGCAGTTAGATGCTCAGCTGTTGTCAGACTGCCTTTTTTGTCCCGGGCGACCTATACTATTGGGATGTCCTCAGGGCCTTTGGAGGTTTCTCCTAATTTGTACGATTTTGAACAATGGAATGGGCAGAATTCCCATGGATTGGGTAGGCACAGTCCTAATGTGTGGCTCC
>NW_026758695.1:0-1050 GCF_022355385.1 Mustela nigripes
TCTGGGCCCATCTGAGCACCTACCTGCACTCAGACCCGTAGACTGATATCCCTAGAGGTAATAAGGAACGAACAGGCCCCTAGGCACCTATCGGATCCATTGCTTTGGTTTCGAGGCATCTCTCCTCAGAGGCCTGGATTTCAATAACAGCATATGGCTGTTTCTTGACTCACCATCAGAACAAATCTCATCTACAAATGGGAAACTTGCACGATGGAGCTGTGTGAAGGCCTCTATTTAGGAGTACCCTTCAGGGCCCCAGTGCCACCGCTTCTTTTCAAGGTCTCCATAGACACAAAATCATATTAGGTCACATCCATGGTAGAGTCCATTTCAACTCAGCCTCCTCGGTTGCTCCCCCAGATCCAGCAGATTTGACCTGTCTTGTTGCTTGGAGACAATTGGAATGCGAGGTGGGGTACCCAGCCATCCATCCTTAGAACCCTGCATGGAAACGTTGTCCTGGAGCCAGCCACCAGGTCTCAATTGTCCTGCAGAAGAATCTTTGCAATTGGGACTTTCTCACAACTCCCATCGTCGGAAAACCCCCATGGCCTCGAGAACCCCCCTTCAAGTAGGGGCCCTCAGGGACAGAATGTCCAACCTGAGCAATGGTCTGATCCTCGCCCTGACATCAGATGCACGAGATCTAGATTCAGGACTGTAGATTGTGACTGCCATATCCTCACCCACAAACCTAGGCCTAGCTTGGCTTCTCAGACTTCCGTCCACAGACTACTGGCCCACAAGCCCTCCAGTTTGGCAATTCAGAACTACAATGCAGCACTTTGCCTGCCCTCCAATAGAAAAACATTGCCCTCTGCGGCTACCCAGAAACCCCAAATGAGGATCAACCTGCACGGCATTCGGCTGTACCCCAAAATATAGGCTGACCTGGGCACTAAAGCCCTTTCTGACGCAGCCTGAGCCTGAACCTCCTGGACCCACCCAGACAGCTGGCCGCACACTGAGCACATCGGACCTGCCATGGCCTTAGTTCGTCATCTCTTCTCAACCTCGGTTTTCAGGCTTCAGAACCTAGACCTTATA
>NW_026758696.1:0-1050 GCF_022355385.1 Mustela nigripes
TACTCAAAGTAATTAGAGGGAAAAGAATTGAAGTAGAAACAATTCTAGGTTAGATGTCAAGATTAATTTTCTGTTACTAAGGTTGCTCTTAAAGAGTCAGTGAGCCAGTCAACAATCACTTACTGAACTCCTGCAGACTTAGGAAGCATGTTGGGCAGGATGGACTCTCCTTCGGATAGTTCTAAATTCAGGGAAAAAAAACCCTCAAAGAAACACGAGAAAAGGTAATCCTTAAAAAAAGAAAACAAGCACAGAGTTTCACAGACCTCTTTCTAGATTCTCATTCTATGACTGTACAGTTTAGAAACACACACACACACACACACACACACACACACACACACCAAAAACAACAACCAAGAGCCTCTTCCAGCCTTCGGACAGAACAAAAGAGAAGATGCCTAAAGTCTCTTGAGAATAACAGATCTCATGATCAAGGCAGGAGACACACTGATTAGGGAAGTGAGACTTGGAAATGAGAAAAGGAAGAATCACAGGTGGCAGATGTACAAAGAGAAAAATAGAATGGCCTACATTCATGACAAATGATCAGAGAAAAGAGAGAAATAAGACATCTATAAAGACCAAAAATCAAATTCATAATGAGCAAATTAAGAGAGGAAATGTCATAAAACACAATGACAATCATTTACTCCCTGCAAAGTACCAGTTCTGAACTATATGGGGAAGATGTTAAAGTATTCATGTGACTATAGATCATGGAGTTGTGCTTCTGAAGATTTGGTCTTAGTTACCACCAAGGAACTAAGACTACACCTACAGCCTTCTGTTGCTCTCAAGGTAGAAAATTTTTTATTACCTGAGTGCTCTCAGGTCCTTAAAGTGTCTGTGGAAAAAGCTTTATGCTTAGTATTGGAACACCCAGCAAAGAAAATTGGATTCCTTCCATAAAACTACAAAGATAGTCAAACTGTTTTCTAAGACTCTTTAACTTTTTTATTTTTATTTTTAAAAGATTATTTATTTATTTATTTATTTGACAGAGAGAGAGAAATCACAAGTAGGCAGAAGTAGGCAGAGAGGCAGGCA
>NW_026758697.1:0-1050 GCF_022355385.1 Mustela nigripes
GACCCTGACCCTAAAAAGGACACTGGTGCTAAACTTCACCCTGACCCTGACCCAGACCATGATGATAACCTAACCCTGACCCTTACAGTGACCCCGACAATCAACTGAACACTAAACCTGAACCTGACTGAGAGACTGAACCTAACTCTGACCCTAAGTGTAACCCTGACCCAGACACTAACATGGGCCCTCCCCCAAATCCTATCTCTGAACCTAACCCTAACACGAACCCCTAACCCTACCACAGACCCTGACCCTAACAAGTTCTAACCCTAACCGTCAACCTAACGCTAAATGTAGAACTAACCCTAAACATTAACAATAACGCTGACCCTATACCTGACTATGATCATAACCCTAACCCTGAACTTGGCCTATAACAGACCCGGACCCTAAATCTGACCCTGGCCCTGACCCTAATCCTAACCAGGACCCTAACAATGACCACTACATAACCTTGCCCTGACCCGAATGTGGACTTTAAACCAATACCTGATGCTGACCGTAAACCTGACACTGGCCCTAGACTTCACCCTGACCCCGAACCAGGCAAAGACCAGAAACCTAACCCTGACCCTAACAGTGACCCTCACCCTGAAACTAACACTAACCCTGACACTGAATGGGAGCCTGAACGTATCTCTAAACCTAAACGTAACCCTGACCCTGACATTAACACGGTCCCTGACCCGAAACCTAATGCTGAACCGAACCCTAAAACTAACCCCTAACATTATCCCTGACACTGACCCAACCCCGGTCTAACCCTAACCCACAACCTACCTCTAACACTAAACCTAACCCCACTTTAACAATAATCGGGACCCTCTCCCAGACCCTGATCATAACCCTAAATCTGAACTTTGCCTATGTCAGAACTTAACCTTAAAACTGACCCTGGCCTTGACCTTAATACTGACCCTAACCCTGACTGTAAACTTAACTCTGACCCAATCCTTGATCCTGAAGAGAATCGTAACCATAAAGCTAACCCTTTCCTGATCCTACTCATAAAACAGAACCTAAACATAAAGCTGACCTTACCATAAC
>NW_026758698.1:0-1050 GCF_022355385.1 Mustela nigripes
CAGAGCTCTGCTTTGGAATTCCTCTTTTGGTGGGACACCTGAGGTAACAAATCTGAAAGGAGTCCTCCCATCCCACAGATTGACGAAAAACAATTGGGATCGGGCCAAGTCCCCAGAGAGAAAGATTCGTCCATGGCCCATGAGGCCTCCCCACCATTCCAGGGCCATCGCTGATACAAAATCCCGAGACAAAAGCCTGAGCACGCGCCTCAGACTCGCTCATTCTTCATATCCTGAAGAGTTCTTCAGATCAGAACCTAACGGCACTCGAAGGCACCCACAATATATAGTATAACCTGGGCACTAATGCACTGTCTGACAACCTGAGCCCAGACCTCGTGACCAACACCCAGACAGCTGACCGGACACTGAGCACATCAGACCCGCCATGGCCTTAGGTTATCATTTCTTCCCTACCTCAGTTTTCAGGCTTCAGAACCTAGACCTTACCGCCAATCACTTCCCAGGCATGACTGTGATGCAGAAATCAGAACTCTTCCTTACCCATGGCAAGAAACCTTGTGGTTGGCATGTTGTCCAAAGTTCAGTGTAGGAGAAACCAGCATTCACCCTGAGGCACCGCCCATTCTTGAGGGCGACGAGGGCATAAACACGTATTGTGACCCTCAGCGTGAGTCCTGTCCTCTAGTATGTCGTCTTAGTGGCTGGACCATTAGATGTCATAATGGGCTTGACATGTCCCTACGCCCCAATTTTTAACCAGATTTCTGGTTGTCCAGTCGCCCCACCCCTGGGCTCTACTCTGGAATCCCCCATTTGGTGGATACCTGAGGTAGAATAAAAAAAAAACAAAAAACAAATCAACAACAACAGAACAAGGGTCTTTTCCATCCCACAGAACGACCCCAAACTCTTTGGATGGGGCCAAGCCCCCAGAGAGTAAGACTCGTCCATTTTCCATGAAGTCACCCGGAAATTTCACGACCATGAGTGACACGATATCCAGAGGAAAAATTTGAGCAAGAGCCTCACACTCGCCCTCTTTTCATATCCCGAAGAGTTGTCCTCATGGTCTGTAGATCAGTCCTG
>NW_026758699.1:0-1050 GCF_022355385.1 Mustela nigripes
AAACAGTGATAAGGATTTGTGATTATTGTGAAGGATCAATAAAAGGAAGAGCATTGACCCCCTTGCCTTCTACTCTCTTTCACAGCCAAGTCTGGAGTGACCTTTCATTTGTTGGTATAGGGATTGCTGGCCATTCTCAGCATTTGCCTGTGTCTAGGTCTTCAGTCTTCTTCCAGGTTTCATACGTATATCTGTGTACAAATGACAGTCTGTGTTTATGTTGTTTGTAATTAAATTGAACTCACACACACGTGTGTGTGTAAAACTTTTATGTGGTTCAATAGGAGATGTGTTCCTTATTAACTATAAATCCATATTATCTGGTGCAATGACAAAGTATCTTTAAAATATTATGAACAGTGAAACAATATTTTTGTAACATATATGCTTATATAATTGTAAAATGCACTGCATGCATGGAACAAATCTAGATTTAAGTACACTAAAACATTAGTACTCCTTACCTCACTGTAGGTGAATTGGAGATGATTTTATTTACCTAATCTGCAGTTTAGCATTTCTCAGGAGCAACCATTACTGATTTTCATTTTAAGTGGAAAATTTTCTTTTATATTGTACTGATATTTTCCAAAATGATTCCTTTTAATTATATCAATCATTTTCTCAAAATGCTTCAGTGATTTGTTGTTCCCAAAGGATGGAGTTTAAATTCTTTATTCTAATATTCAAAGTCCTCTGTCACTTGGCAGCAAACTGTATTTCTTCTCTTATCCTAATTCTCACACTCAATACAACAATTCCAACCAAATGCTTTTACCAGCTGTTCTCACAAATTTCTCTCTCCAATCTTCATACTTTTTGTGCACTCTGTTTCATCTACCCAACTGAAAATATCTCTATCTTTTTTTTTTCTGCCTATGTGAATCCTACCTATTCTTCAAAATGCAATTACTCTTTCTTCACCTTTTATAAAGTTTTCCTGGGGGGAAGGGAAACAAAACAAAAGGAATTTCTTTAAATATCTTAATGCCAATATTACTTTACTAATTTTCTAATTAATATTTTACTACTCTGGCATCCATTTTAGTG
>NW_026758700.1:0-1050 GCF_022355385.1 Mustela nigripes
CCCCATTCCAAGGCCCTCATGGACACAAACACACATTAGACCCATCCTCAGTAAAGTCCATTTCAACTCAGCTACCCCGGTTGCTCCCGCAGAGCCATCAGATCTAAACTCTCTTGTCGCTAGGAGACAATTGGAATGCGAGGCGGGCTTCCCAGGCATCCATCCTCGAACGTTGGTCTGGACTCATCCATAAGGTATTTCCTGGAGCTGTCCAGCAGGTCTCAATTGTCCCACAGAAGGAATCCTAGGAGGGGGCCTTCCACCACTCCAAACGTGGGAAAACCTCCACGGCCTCGAAATTTGGCTCCCTTAGAAGGGGCCGTCATGAACAGAAAATCCAAGCTGAGCCAACGTCTAATCCTCGCTCTGATTTCAGATGCATGAGATATTCCTTCAGATCTTCAGGAGGTACATGCCGTGCCCTCGCCCTGAATCCCAAGTCTAGCTTTTGTTCTCAGACTTCCGTCCTCACACTCCTGGTCCCGAAGCCCACAAGTTTGGCAATTCCGGACCATCATTGCAGCATTCTGCCTGCCGACTAGAAACAAAATATTGACCAATGAACTGCCCGGGCACATTAAATAGAATAAACCTACACGGCACTCGAATGTACCCAAATTATATAGTCTAACCTGGGCAGTAATGCACTGTCTGACACACCCTGAGCCGGGCCCTCCTGAGCAACACCCAGACAGCTGACCGCACCCTGAGCCCATAAGACCCACCGTGGCCTTAGGTCATCATCTCTTACCTACCTCAGTTTTCAGGCTTCAGAACCTAGACCTTATCTCCAATCACTGCCCAGGTTTGAGTGTGATGCAGAAATCAGAACTCTTCCTTACCAATGGCAAGAAACCTTATGGTTGGCATGTTGTCCAACGTTCAGTGTAGGGGAAACCAGCATTCACCATGAGACCCCGCCCATTCTTCAGTGCAAGGAGGGCATAAACACGCATTGTGACCCTCAGCGTGAGTCCTGTCCTCTAGTACGTCCTCTCAGTGGCTAGACCATTAGATGCCATACTGGCTTGACATGTCCCTAGGCCCCAA
>NW_026758701.1:0-1050 GCF_022355385.1 Mustela nigripes
ACAAAATCCAGATACAAAAGCCTGAGCACGCCCCTCAGACTCGCTCAGTCTTCATATCCTGAAGAGTTCTTCAGATAAGAACCTACACGGCACTCGAAGGCACCCAAAATATATAGTCTAACGTGGGCACTAATGCACTGTCTAACAACCTGAGCCCGGACCTCGTGACCAACACAAAGTCAGCTGACCGCACACTGAGCACATCAGACCCGCCATGGCCTTAGGTCATCATCTCTTCCCTACCTGAGTTTCAGGCTTCAGAACGTAGACCTTATCTCCAATCACTGCTGAGGGGTGACTCTGATGCAGAAATCAGAACTCTTCCTTACCCATGGAAAGAAACCTTGTGGTTGGCATGTTGACCAACGTTCAGTGTAGGAGAAACCAGCATTCACCCTGAGGTCCCGCCCATTCTTGAGGGCGACGAGGGCATAAACACGCATTGTGACCTCAGCGTGAGTCCTGTCCTCTAGTACGTCCTCTCAGTGGCTGTACCATTAGATGTCTAAATGGGATTGACATGTCCCTAGGCCCCAATTATTAACCAGATTTGAGGTTGTCCAGTCGCCCCCCCCCAGGGCTCTACTCTCGAATCCCTCATTTTGTGGGACACCTCAGGTTGAAAAACAAAACAAAACAAATCAACAACAACAGAGCAACGGACTTCTTCCATCCCACAGAATGACCCCAAACTCCTTGGACGGGTTCAAACCCCCAGAGAGTAAGACTCATCCATTTCCCATGAAGTCACCCGGGAATTTCAGGACCATGAGTGACACTATATCCAGAGACAAAAACTTTAGCAGAGCCTCACACTTGCCCTTTTTTCATATCCCGAAGAGTTTTCCTCCTGGTCTGTAGATCAGTCCTGCCATACCTATGACCCGAATCCTAAGCCGAGTTTGTGTTTTCAGACAAATGTCCAAACAGCCCTGGCCTACACACCCTACAGGCTCAGGCCCCTGGAGCCAAACCTGACGACTGTGCTTGCCCTCTCCAAGGGAATTGTATGTGCCCGCTCAAATGGCCACAACCCTACTAATACGATAA
>NW_026758702.1:0-1050 GCF_022355385.1 Mustela nigripes
ATAGGGCAGTTCTATTTTTAACATTTTGAGGAACCTCCATACTGTTTTCCAGAGTGGTTGCACCAGCTTGCATTCCCAAGGACACTACATCATTCTTAAAGGGACTATCCACCAAGATGATCTAACAATTGTAAATATCTATGCCCCAAATATGGGAGCAGCCAATTACATAAGAAAACTGTTAATCAAGATAAAGAATCATATTGATATGAAAACACTAATCGTTGGAGATCTTAACATGCCTCTCTCAGAAACAGATCATCGAAGCAGAAAATCAATAAAGAAACAAGAGCATTGAATGACACATTGGACCAGATGGACCTCATAGATATATACAGAACATTCCATCCTAAAACAACAGAATACTCATTCTTCTCAAGTGCACATGGAACTTTCTCCAGAACACATACAGGGTCACAAATCAGGACTCAATTGATACCAAAAGACTGAGATCATTCCCTGCATTTTCTCAGATCACAATGCTTTGAAACTGGAGCTCAATCACAAGGAAAAGTTCCAAAGGAACACAAACACCTGGAAGCTAAAGACCACCTTGCTTAAGAATGCTTGGATCAACCAGGAGATCAAGGAAGAACTGAAACAATTCATGGAAACCAATGAGAATGAAGACACTTCAATCCAAAACCTATGGGATACAGCAAAGGCAGTCCTAAGGGGGAAATACATAGCCATCCAAGCCTCTCTCAAAAAAATTGAAAAAACCAGGACACAGCAGTTGTCTCTACACCTTAAAGAACTGGAGAATCAGCAACAAATCAGACCAACTCCACACATAAGAAGGGAAATAATCAAGATTAGAGCTGAGATCGATGAGGTAGAAACAGAGATACAGTAGAACGTATCAATGAAACTAGAAGCTGGTTTTTTGAAAGAATCAATAAGATCGATAAACCATTGGTGACACTAATCCAAAAGAAAAGAGAGAAAGCTCAAATACATAAAATTATGAATGAAAAGGGAGAGATCACAATGAACACCAAGGAAGTAGAAACAATCATCAGAAGTTATTATCAACAGTTATATGCCTAT
>NW_026758703.1:0-1050 GCF_022355385.1 Mustela nigripes
GCACCAGACAGAACACCTCTCATCTCCACATGGAAAGATTCCTTGTTGGAGTTGTGTCAAACCCTTCGGGTTGGAGAATCCTGCAGAGTCCCTTAGCTACTGCCACATTCCAAGGTCTCCATGGCTACGAACCCACATTATGACTCATCCTCAGGAAAGTCCATTTAAACTCAGCCTTCTGAGTAGCTCACCCAAGAGCCCGCAGATTGAGCGTGCCTTGTCTCGACCAGGCAATGGGAAGGTGCGTTGGCGTTTCTCAGCATCCATGCTTAGGCCCCTGCTCTCGAGTCTTTCTGTATGGGGCATCCTGGATCCATCCAATAGTACTCGACTGTCCTGAAGAAGGAAACTTTGAAGTTTGGAGCAGCTCACAACTCCCAGCGTAGGGAAACCTCCCTGGCCTCACGACGCCCCCACCCCCTTCAGGAAGGGGCCGTCATGGACACAAACTCCAGCTTGAGGCAACATCTGATACTCGCCCTGACCTCAGATGCAGGAGATCTCGATTCAGCCTCTGCACAATGGGCCCAAACCTCGTGCTACCTTGTGTTTTCAGACTTCCTTCCTCACACTTCTGGCAAACATGTCCTCAAGACTTGGAATTCTCTAACCAAAATGCAGCCCTATGCTGGCCCTCCAGAAGAAAAACGTTGCTCTATGGGGATCTCCATAAACCCCAAATGAGGATCAACCTGCTCGGTTCTCGACCTCACCCCAATTGGATTTTTTGTGTTGTCCATTCATCCCAGCCCAGAGCTCTGCTTTGGAATCCCTCTTTTGGTGGGATACCTGAGGTAACAAATCTAAAAGGACTCCTCCCATCCTTCAGATTGACCCAAAACAATTGGGATTGGACCAAATTCAGAGAGGAAGTCTCGTCCATGGCCCAAGAGGCATCCCCGAGATTCCACAGCCATCGTTGACAACAAATCCAGAGACAAATTCTGATGAAGTGCCTCACACTCGCTCTTTTGTCGTATCCCGAAGAGTTCTCCTCACGGTCTGTAGATCGGGCCTGCCATACCTACTTCCCAAACCTAAGCCGAGTTT
>NW_026758704.1:0-1049 GCF_022355385.1 Mustela nigripes
TGTAAGAGTTCTTGATATACTCTGGATGTGAAAGTCACAAGATATATGAATTGCAAATACCTTCACCCATTCTGTGGATAGTCTTTCATTTCCTTGATCATGTCCTTGGAGATGGAGAAAAAAATAATTTTGGTGAAATCTTATTTATCAGTTTTTTCTTTGTAAGTTGGACTTTATGAATTATTTCTCAGAAACTATTACCTAATTCAAGATCAAAAATATTTACACATATGTTTTATTCTAAGAGTTTTATAGCTTTAGCTCTTATAGTTTATTTATTTATTTATTTAGATAGTTATTTTTAAAAATTAGATAGTTAATTTTTATATATGGTATAAGATAGGAGTCCAACTTCATTCCTTTGCATAAGATTACTAACTGTCCTTCAGCACTAATTGTTGAAAAGACTATTCTTTCACCTACTGAGTTGTCTTGGGACCCTCATCAAAAGTCAGTTTCTCAAAGATATATGGTGTTATTTTGGAACATTAATCTTTATCCCATTAATTCATTCATCTACTCTTAATCCAATAACACACATAATAAATTTTTAACTTTGTGATGAGTTGTGAATTCAAGAGGTATGAGTCTTCTAATTTTATTCTTTTAATTTTTTTTTTTTTTTCGCTATTTGGAGCCCTGCTGGTTTTGATAGAAATTGTATTATTTCTATAGATCAATTCGAAAAGGATTGCCATTTTAATAGTATTAAATGTTCCAGCTCATAAACATGGTATATCTTTTAATGCATTTAGTATTTTATAAAATTTCTTTCAGTGATTTTTATATTTTTTACTGTACAAGTTTTGTAGTTCTTTTAAGTTTATTTCCACTTAATTTATTATTTTTTTCTACTGAAAATTAAATTGCTTTCTTAATTTCATTTCCAGATTGTTCATTTCTAGTGTATAAAATCACCACTAAATTTGTATATTGATATTGTATCCTGAAACCTTACTGAATTTATTTGCTCTAAATTTCCTTGTATATTTTCATATGTTTTCTAGAAACATTTCATATGTTTCTATATACACAAGATCATGTCATGA
>NW_026758705.1:0-1049 GCF_022355385.1 Mustela nigripes
TTGAGGAATCTCCACACTGTTCTCCAAAGAGGCTGCACCAACTTGCATTCCCACCAACAGTGGAAGAGGGTTCCCTTTTCTCCACATCCCCTCCAACACATGTTGTTTCATGTCTTGCTAATTTTGGCCATTCTAACTGGTGTAAGGTGATATCTCAATGTGGTTTTAAGTTGAATCTCCCTGAGGGCTAGTGATGATGAACATTTTTTCATGTGTCGGATAGCCATTTGTATGTCTTCATTGGAGAAGTGTCTGTTCATATCTTCTGCCCATTTTTTTGATATGATTGTCTGTTTTGTGTGTATTGAGTTTGTAGGTATAATCTCTTGAAAGCTGCTAGGACAAAGAGGCTCCTTACTTACAGAGGAAAGCTCATCAGAATAACGTCAGACCTGTCCACAGAGATCTGGAAAGCCAGAAAGGGCTGGCAAGATATATTCAGGGCATTAAATGAGAATAACATGCAGCCAAGAATACTTTATCCAGCAAGACTGACATTCAAAATGGATGGAGAGATAAAGAGTTTCCAAGACTGGGAAGGCTTAAAAGACTATGACCAAGCTGACACTGTAGGAAATATTTAGGGGGTGGTCCATAAAAGAGGAAAAACCCCAAGAATAGCATTGAACAGAAATATAGAGACAATCTACAGAAAGAAAGACTTCAAAGGTAACACGATGTCAATAAAAACATATCTATCAATAATCAGTCTCAATGTTAATGGGCTAAATGTGCCCATAAAATGGCGCAGGGTTGGAGATTGGATAAAACGACAGGACCCATCCATATGTTGTTTACAAGAGACCCATTTTGAACCTAAAGATAGACCCAGACTGAAAGTGAAGGGATGGAGAAGCATCTTTCATGCCAATGGGCCTCAAAAGAAGGCTGGGGTAGTGATTCTCATATCAGATAAATTAGATTTTAAACTAAAGACTGTAGTCTGAGATACAGAATGACACTACATCATTCTTAAAGGGACTATCCACCAAGATTATCTAATAATTGTAAATATCTATGCCCCCAATATGGGAGCAGCCAATTACATA
>NW_026758706.1:0-1049 GCF_022355385.1 Mustela nigripes
GAGAAGCAGGCTTCCTGCTGAGCAGGGAGCCTGATGTGGGGCTCAATCCCAGGACCCTGGGATGATGACCTGAGCTGAAAGCAGAGGCTTAATGACTGAGCCACCCAGGCGCCCCCATTCTTAGCTTTTTTAGGCTGTACACCAAGGGGTGGGGAGTGGCCTCCTGTAACCGGTGAGATCTTATTGTAAAGTAGTAAATGTCTGTTTAAAAACAAGTACTATAATCAGGTATTTTCTGTGCTAACTGTGAGCACTGAATTTTGTTCCATCCTGAATAACTAGAGAAAGCAGTTCTAAGTTTGGTCTTATACCCTTGTGTGAAGTTGCTACCATACTTTTTTTTTTACCTCCTCTATGTATTTGGTTTCTTCTTTTTTTTTTTTTTTAAAGATTTTATTTATTTGTCAGAGAAAGCACAAGCAAGGGGAAGTGGCAGGCAGAAGGAGAAGCAGGCTCCCCGCTGAGCAAGGAGCCTCATGTGGGACTCAGTCCTAGGACCCCAGGATCATGACTGGAACCAAAGGCAGCAGCTTAGCTGACTGAGCCACCCAGGCATCTCTCTCGACCATTCTCTTACACCGTACACAAAGATAAACTCAAAATGGATAAAAGACCTCAACGTGAGACAGGAATCCATCAGACTCCTAGAGGAGAACATAGGCAGTAATCTCTTTGATGTCAGCCACAGCAACTTCTTTCAAGATATGTCTCCAAAGGCAAAGGAAACAAAAGTGAAAATAAACTTTTCGGACTTCATCAAAATCAAAAGCTTCTGCACAGCAAAGGAAACAGTCAAGATAACAAAGAGGCAACCCACAGAATGGGAGAAGATATTTGCAAATGACAGTACAGACAAAAGGTTGTATTTGATTTCTTAAATAAAGAGGTTTGTCCAAAAACAAATAAACAAATAAATTTTAAAAAACCCCAAAAGCAAAGCAATTACACTCCTATGTATATACCCAACAGAAATGTATACAACAGTTCAACAAAGTACATAAACTAGAATGTCCACTAAAACAATATTCATAATAGCTTTAAACTGCAAT
>NW_026758707.1:0-1049 GCF_022355385.1 Mustela nigripes
TAGGTTTTGTTTTGGGTTCAGGTAAAGATCACAGTCAGGGTCAGGGTAGAGTCAGGGTCAGGGCTTGGGTTATGGTTTGGGGCAGGCTCACAGTCAGTGTCAGGGTCAGGGTTAGAGGTTATTGTTAGGGTTAGCCCTGCTCCTGAGTCATGGACCCATCCATTCAGGGTCTCAGGATAAACCCTGGGCAGAAGGGTGTAGACCCTACAACCGATCCCACTTAAGCAGCCTTAAACTGGGGTGTGAACATGACTTACCCACCAGACATCTAACCCCTCATCAGCTCATCCTGCTTGGGGCATCTCCAACCACGATGGCATGGCCAGGTCCTCTTTACACACAGACACACAGACACGCAGAGGCACACACACACACACACACACACACACACAAACACACACACACACACACACACATACACACACTCAGAGACAGGGAGGAACCTAGGGCTACACCCATAGATCAGAAGGTGTGGGACTCTCTGACTCCGAGCCCACTGGTGTCACCTTTTGATTTTATTAGCCAAAGGGCCTGCGGCGTTGGGGAAACCTGATATGACCTGCCAGGGAGGGGACGTGTCTGGCGGGCGAGCTCACTTCACCCTGTATCCTCTGGGCTTCAGGACAGTAGAAGAACATGTCGCTTCCTTTAGGATGTGCCTAGATATGATCTGCACAGCGGTTTTTCTCTGTTATGGGGTGCTGTGATACGTGGGTTCCAATTGCATTGGGCTCTGTCGTCAGGGAAGTGAGGTCACCACTGCCTGGGGGCTCCTTACCGAACTTCCTGCTCCACCAGAGCTCCCTGAGCCGCCGGTCCCCAAGCTGCTCAAAGCTCACACTCCACTTTATGCAGTGCCCATCCAGTGACCCCCATACAGCCTCCTCCCAGACCGTGGGAGGCCTGGGTGCAGCTGTTGTCCCCGCTGGAGGGAACAGACCTGGGTTTAGACCAGCTTAGTGTTAGGGTTAGGTCTAAGAAAGACGTAGGGTCAGGGTTAGTGTTAGACGTCTTTGGGGACAGGGTTAGCGTAAGGCTTAGGGTAGGGG
>NW_026758708.1:0-609 GCF_022355385.1 Mustela nigripes
GAGTGACACGATATCCAGAGACAAAAACTTGAGCAAGAGCCTCACACTCGCCCTTTTTTCAGATCCCGAAGAGTTCTCCTCATGGTCTGTAGATCCGTCCTGCCATACCTATGACCCGAAACATAAGCCGAGTTTGGGTTTTCAGACAACTGTCAAAACAGACCTGGCATACACACCCTACAGGCTCAGGCCCCTGGAGCCCTAACTGATGACAGTGCTTGCCCTCTCCAAGGGAATTGTATGTGCCCCTTCCAATGGCCACAAATCTACTAAGAGGATAAACCTCCAAAGTCCTAGAGGCCATCCCAACATTTGCGGGTTCCCAGGACAAACAGGGGCAATCTGGGCCCATCTGCGCACCTACCGGCACTCAGAGCCATAGACTGATGTCCCCAGAGTTAAAAAGGAACAAAAAGGCCCCTAAGCACCTATTGGA
The DNA here is from genome assembly GCF_022355385.1 of Mustela nigripes. NCBI lineage: Eukaryota > Metazoa > Chordata > Mammalia > Carnivora > Mustelidae > Mustela > Mustela nigripes. The sequence continues at coordinate 437 of NW_026758708.1, forward strand.
TCCATTGCTTTGGTTTCCAGGCATCTCTCCTCAGAGGAATGGATTTCAATAACAGCATATGGCTGTTTCTTGACTCACCCATCAGAACATATCTCATCTACACATGGGAAACTTGCACGATGGAGCTGTGTGAAAGCCTCTCTTTAGGAGAACCCTGAAGGGTTCTCCTAAAG
>NW_026758708.1:709-1049 GCF_022355385.1 Mustela nigripes
CACTCCCACCGCTTCATTCCAAGGTCTCCATAGACACAAAATCATATTAGGACTCATCCACGGGAGAGTCCATTTCAACTCAGCCTCCTCGGTTGCTCTCCTAGATCTAGCAGATCTAACCTGTCTTGTTGCTTGGAGACAATTGGAATGCGAGGTGGGCTACCCAGCCATCCATCCTTAGAAACCTGCTCGGAATCGTTGTCCTGGAGCCAACCAACAGGTCTCAATTGTCCGGCAGAACAATCTTTGAAGTTGGGAGCTTCTCACAACTCCCATCAAGAGAAAACCCTTATGGCCTCGTGATCCACCCCCACTTCAAGAAGGGGCCATCAGGTACAGA
>NW_026758709.1:0-1049 GCF_022355385.1 Mustela nigripes
ACCTACCTATTCACCATCAGAACTGAGCTAGGTCTTTTGGAAAATTCATGAGTATAGAACAATTTGACTTTAACAATTGTTTTGACCATTCAGTTTTCTTCCACAATTTTTATAAAGACTTCTGTTTTCCCTTAAACCTATAATTTAAAATGTCTTGAATGGCAATGACAATGATAGACCTTTTCTCACTATTTATAGTTTTACAAAGGGTGGTTTACAGAACACTTTGAAATATATTATGTTATATGATTGTAACAATAATTTTATTCTCCCTTTACAAATGGTAATATTGACAATCAAGAAATTTAGCATTTTGCTTGAGTTGACAAAGAAGGTAGAGTGCACAGAATTTAAACTGAAAATTTATTATTATTAACTGATAAACTCTTATTAAAGAATCATTCACAGACCTGTAACCCTGGGGATAAAAATATATGTATATAAAAAATAAAAAATAAAAAAAATAAAGAAATAAAGCAGATCCCAGTTTTCCTGTTTTCCTCACTTTGCCTCCTGTCCTTTGTTTGCATTCTCTGGTCTCTCTTCTCCATCCCCATACTTTTCCTTTCTTATCCCACACCCCTGAAACTTAACTGGCATGAGACAGCTTACAAACAACTCACAAATCTTACAAAGATAGTTCTCGAAATAACTACCCTGACAGCTGCCAAAATAAGATTGTACCAAAGATTCTGAACCAGAGACAAGAAAAACAAATAATCTCCCAACTGTACCATCCACAGCTTTTGTAGCAGTTTACAAAAAAAAGAAAATAGTGAGCTGAGAAAGATCCTAAGTCACACAGTCTTCCCTTCCCTAGAAGATACCCCATAAAATAGCATAAAACTGCCTATAAAACTCCAATCTTTCTTAGTTCCTTGAGTTTCCTGGCTTAAGGTGCTCTCTGATGTGGGTTAGCTGGTTAAAGCCCTCAACCTCTATTTAACAAAAATTTAAAAATATTTTATTTATTTATTTTGAGGAGGGGGAAGAAGAGGAGAGTGCTGTGAAGTGTGTAAACCTGGTGATTCACAGACCTGTACCCCTCC
>NW_026758710.1:0-1049 GCF_022355385.1 Mustela nigripes
TGGTATTGAAACTGCACTCCTTGGTAGGTGAACTTGGTCTCGGCTGGATTTCTTGTTGATCTTCTGGGGGAGGGGCCTGTTGTAGTGATTCTCAAGTGTCTTTGCCCCAGGCGGAATTACACCGCCCTTACCCAGGGCCGGGGTGAGTAATCCCCTCTGGTTTGCTTTCAGGAGCTTTTGTTCCCTGAGCGCTTTCCGTAGAGTTCCAGAGGAGGGGAATACAAATGGCGGCCTCCTGGTCTCTGGCCTGGAGGAGCCGAGAGCCAGGGCCCCACTCCTCAGTGCGCCCTCAGAGAACAGCGCCCAGTTACTCCCGTCTGCCTGACCTCCGGCCGCGCTCTGAGCTCACCGAGCCTGCGACCGGTTCAAGGTAACACGGAGCTGCGAGCTTACTGTCGGCTCTGTCTCTGTAGCCGGCTTTCCCGTTCCAATACCCGCAAGCTCTGCGACACTCAGACACCCCCGATCCTTCTGTGACCCTGCGGGACCTGAGGCCACGCTGACCCCGCGTGGGCTTCGCCCCGGTTTAGCCTCTGGAGTTATGTCCCTCAGCAGAACAGACTTTTAAAAGTCCTGATTTTGTGCGCGGTTGCTCCACAGCTTGCTGGGAGCCGGCCCCTCCCCCCCACCCCGGGGTCTATCTTCCCGTCGCTTTGGATTCACTTCTCCGCCGGTCCTACCTTTCAGAAAGTGGTTGTTTTTCTGTTTCCAGAATTGCTGTTCTTCTTCTCTTCGATCTGCCGATGGATTTTCAGGTGTTTGCAATCTTTAGATAAGCTATCTAGCTGATCTCAGGCTAGCTGACGCAGTCTCAGCTTGCTATTTCTCAGCCATCTTGACTCCTCCCCTGGACTACACCTTCTTTAACCACTAGTCTTTGCAAGGGCATTGAGGCTCAATCTACAGTTCTGCTCAGTTTGACCTTGTAGGGCATCAATATAGGTCATTAATTTTCCTCTGATTAAAAAGACTTAGTAAACATGGCTATACCCATTACCACAGCAGGTAGAGTTAACTAGTGATGACAAGGACTGCTGTCCAGTGCTCTT
>NW_026758711.1:0-1049 GCF_022355385.1 Mustela nigripes
TGTGTAAACTGAGAAAGTCAATCACTGAATTTGGAATATGATTGTCTTGTAGAGTCTCAGATATAAGAGAAAATCCTGCCAAGGGGGACCATACCATTATTATAGCTCTTAATTATCCCTACTCAATAAGAGTTTCAAATATAATGCCTTGAACATAGCAAAATGTAACAAAGCACACAAAGAAGAACTATTAACAATATTTGATAGACAAAATGGGATTAAGTATGATGTGAAAATGATCAATAAATATTGTAAAATGGCTTGATTACTCTACTCAAAGAAATGAGAGGGGAAGCAAATTGAACAAAAAACTGAAACTAAAAATGATATTGAGAAAGATTTTATAAATGAATTAAATGGATACTCTAGAACTTTAAAGATATGACAGCTAATTTAAGATACCACAAGGGTGCCTGGGTGGCTCACTTAATTAAACCTCCAATTATTTCTCCTTTTTTTTTTAACACCTAAATTTTATTTTATTCCTTTCATTTTGGCTCAGGTCATGATGTCAGGGATGTGAAATCGAGCCCAGAGTTGGGCTCTGTGCTAAGCCTGGAGCCTGCTTAAGATTCTTTTCCCTTCTTTTTCTATCCCTCCCTGTGCTCTCACTTGCTCCCTCTCTCTTGCTTGCAAATAAATAGATAGATAGATAGATAGATAATAGACAAAACAAAATAAAAGCAGATTATGAAAATAAATATAAAGATTTTGAAATGAAAAGAAGTTCAAAATAAAATAGAGAAGACCTACACAGCTAAAAGTTCATTCAGAAAATCTACTATTCAAGAAGTCAGTATGACACAATGTTAAGATATCAAAAGATTTGAGCATGTACTTTACAGAAAGGGTAATCCAAATGGCCACTCATATATAAAAACTGTTTATCTTTATTATGAATCTGGAATTAAATTAAATTAAATTAAAAATAAATTAAAACCTAGAATGACATACTATTACACACTTACCATATTGGGCAACAGTGAAAATGTCTTGCAAGAATGTGAAGGAATGACAGTGCACATAATAAAAACATATGAGGTAAGTTG
>NW_026758712.1:0-1049 GCF_022355385.1 Mustela nigripes
TAGTTTGGGTTCTCAGACTTCCATCCTCAGACTACTGTCCCACAAGCCCTCCAGTTTGGCAATCCAGAACTAATAATGCAGCACTCTGCCTGCCCTCCAGAAGAAAAACTTTGCCCTCTGGGGCAAACAGTATCCCCAAATGTGGATCGACCTGCACGCCATTCGGCTATACCCCAAATATATAGACTGACATGGGCACTAATGCCCTTTCGGACACAGCCTAGTCCTGAACTTCCTGGCCCCACCCAGACAGCTGGCCGCACCCTGAGCACATTGGACCGGTCATGGCCTTAGTTCGTCATCTCTTCTCATCCTCGGTTTTCAGGCTTCAGAACCTAGACCTTATCTCCAATCACTGCCCGGGTTTGAAAATGATGCAGAAATCAGAATTCTTTCCCATTGGCAAGAAAACTTGTGGATGGCATGTTGTCCTAGGTTCAGTGTTGTTGAAACCAGTGTGGCACATGAGGCCCAGCCCATGCTTGCTGGCCACATTGGTCACAAACACACATTGTGACCCTCAGCATGATCCCAGTCCTCAGGTAAGGCCTCTCAGGGCTGGATGGAGATACAGCATATTGGGCTTGTCATGCCCCTAGGGCCCAATTTTTAACCATAGTTCGGGTTGTCCCTTCACTCTTCCCCAGGACTTTGCTTTGGAATTCCTCTTTTGGTGGGACACCTGAGGTAAGAAACCTGAAAGGAGACCTCACATCCCACAGATTGACGAAAAACAACTGGGATCGGGCCAAATGCACAGAGAGCAAGATTCTTCCATGGCCCATGAGGCCTCCCCAACATTCCACGGCCATCGCTGATACAAAATTCAGAGACAAAAGACTGAGCACGTGCCTCATACTCGCTCATTCTTCATATCGTGAAGAGTTCTTCAGATAAGAACATACACGGCACGCGAATGAACCCAAAATATATAGTCTAACCTGGGCACTAATGCACTGTCTGACAACCTGAGCCCGGACCTCGTTACCAACACCCAGACAGCAGACCACACACTGAGCACATCAGACCCGCCATGGCCTTAGGTCATC
>NW_026758713.1:0-1049 GCF_022355385.1 Mustela nigripes
TGTGGAATGTTGGGGTGGCCTCATGGGCCATGGACGAATCTTGCTCTCTGTGGATTTGGCCCGATCCTAATTGTTTTTCGTCAATCTGTGGGATGGGAGGACTCCTTTCAGGTTTCTTGCCTCAGGTGTCCCACCAAAAGAGGAATTCCAAAGCAGAGCCCTGGGGAAGAGTGAAGGGACAACCCGAACTAAGGTTAAAAATTGGGGCCTAGGGCCATGGCAAGGCCAATATGCTGTCTGTCCATCCAGCCACTGAGAGGTCTTACCTGAGGACTGGGCTCAGTCTGAGGGTCACAATGTGTGTTTGTGACCAATGTGCCCGCAAGCATGGGCGGGGCCTCATGGGCCACTCTGGTTTCAACTACACTGAACCTTGGACAACATGCCATCCACAAGGTTTCTTGCCATGGGGAAAGAGTTCTGATTTCTGCATCATTTTCAAACCCGGGCCGTGATTGGAGATAAGGTCTAGGTTCTGAAGCCTGAAAACCGAGGTTGAGAAGAGATGACGAACTAAGGCCAGGACGGGTCCGATGTGCTCAGTGTGCCTCTAGCTGTCTGGGTGGGGCCAGGAGGTCCAGGCTCAGGCTGTGTCATAAAGGGCATTAGTGCCAAGGTCAGCCTATATATTTGGGGTACAGCTGAATAGCGTGCAGGTTGATCCTCATTTGGGGTTTCTGGGTGCCCCAGAGGGCAATGTTTTTCTTCTGGAGGGCAGGCAGAGTGCTGCATTGTAGTTCTGGATTGCCAAACTGGAGGGCTTGTGGGCCAGTAGTTTGAGGATGGAAGTCTGAGAACCTAAGCTAGGCCTAGGTTTCTGGGTGAAGATATAGCAGGCACAATCTACAGACCTGAATCGAGAACTCATTCATCTGAAGTCAGGGCGAGGATCAAACGATCACTCGGGTTGGACATTCTGTCCCTGATGGCCCATTTTTGAAGGGGGGAGTGGATCACGAGGCCATGGGGGTTTTCCCACGATGGGAGTGTGAGAAGCTCCCGACTGCAAAGATTCTTCTGCAACAATTGAGACCTGTTGGTTGATCCAG
>NW_026758714.1:0-1049 GCF_022355385.1 Mustela nigripes
GTTAGGAAGAAAACTTAAAAGGACCACCGCGATGAAACCTTGAGTTGACCCAGACACCCCCACCTGTCACCCTGCAGCAGCCCCGCAGACGGAAGCACACACCCTCGCCTTCCGCACATCTAACCACCGACAGGATGGAGAGCTCGTGGTACACAGTAGGCGCTCTTTATCGGAAGCCTATTGGCTTAGTTTCGCGCAGTGTTCCTCAGAATTTCAAAGAGCCTTTGGCAAGCCACCTCTACAGAAGAACCAGGAGGTCACGTTCTGGTCCCCTGGCGCGCGGGCAAGGGCGCCCAGCGCCCCCTGCCGGCTCTGGCGGCGGCGACAGCGGGACCCGCCCGAGAGGGCAAAGGTGCTGGGCGAAAGCTGGAGTTTCCCGACCTCCGCAACCCTCTCTCCCGGCAGCGCCTGGTTCCCGGGCTGCGCCCCCCGGGTCCGGGGTTTGCGCCTCTGGAGGAGGCGGGAGGCCCTCCCTGTAGAACCTCAAGACCTCCCTCCGCGAGCCGTGACCCGACCCCGCGGTGGCGGAGACCGTGGGGGTGAAGGGACCTGGGAATAACGGGGCGGACCCGGTGTCTCGGGGCTCAGGGGCCGCGCCGCCCGAGTGTTACTCGAGGAGCCCGGGAGCTCGAAGAGCATCATCCCGGGCGGGAGCCTGGCTCTCCCGAATCGAAGCCCAGCACCGCGTCACCACCCACGGCCCCGTGCGCAAAGTTTCCCCGGGCGGGCCTTGGCGTCCTGCCTCACTGTGCCCAAGAAGGAGGGGAGCTGGGGAGGAGCGGGGGCTGGGCGGGGAAACTCAGCCGGTGTTCCTGCCCCCTGCTGGCGGCAAGGCGCCGTTACACGCGCGGTTATTGAGGGTTGAGGAGGGCGGCCAGCATCAGCTCCTCGTCATGGTCAAGGCCTCAGCCTCTGGAAAGGCTAGGAGAGAGGCGGTGGGCCGGGGGTCGATGACGGCTGCGGATTTCCGAGAGAAGGCATTAAAAAGAGAACTGAGGTGCCCACAGATAAAGAGCGGTTGGATCACCTGCACTTGCCACTTAGGGGAA
>NW_026758715.1:0-1049 GCF_022355385.1 Mustela nigripes
CTTCCCAAGTGCCACAAACTATATTAAGTCTTAGAACAAGAGACGTTCACATCTTGATGCCCCGCAGCTGTTAGACCCAAGGTACAGAGGGCAGTAGCCAATGACCATCAGGCCCCAAGTGCCATGTGCAGACTCTAAGAGCAACTGCCTTTGAGAGAGGAAACAGTTGAGAGTGGGCTTTCTGAGGTAGAGAATTACTAGCCGGGAAAGTAGGAAAATTGACACAGAATCGGAATTGATGTCCCTACATGACAGAGTTGGTGAAACTTCCCGTCTCAGAGATCTTGAGGCTCCTCAGAAATGATTTTTCATTTTGGACGGAACATTCACGATAAATATGATCTGTTCGAGTTCCTGGTTCTCTCATCAAGACTGTTTCTTAGGCTTCACTGGCACAACAAAAGGGTTTTGTTAGTCCAGGGTAAATCCTGACAAAAGCAAAGCACGGTATCTATGAAAAACTAACCACTCAGAAGAGAACAACAGATAAAAGGCCAGGCCGACCTGAACCTGCAGGATAGGTAAGGTTGGTCCGGCAACAGGGGTAGAGGGGAAGTGCCCATCTCCTGCTAGAAGAGCTAGAGAAGACCCCTTCCGGAGAGACCACCAGGAGAGGAGAGCAGTAGGTGCTGAAGATGAAGAATATTTTAATCAGCAGAGAAGGTCAAAATGACAAAGTTCCAGGATCAGAGTAAAAATATGGGATTAAAAAAAAAAAAAGATTTTTTTGAAAGACTTTTTGTTTTAAAGGACTTTAAACAAAATTCCTTTTTAAGAGACAGTTGGCTGTTTAAACCAAAAGTACAACTCACTGAGAGAATCGCCGCATTATTTATTGGGGTAGAAAGGACCTGGAATGTAGAAAGACCCATTCTGCAGAGGAAAAAATAGAATCACTAACAGGCCTCATGCCTTGCACAGCCAGTGGCTAGAATCCCTTCCTCATGAGACCATTTTAAAAGCTCTACTCATAATGGAACAGAAGGTGTCATTTCCCTGAGTAGGAAGCTACTCAGAATGTAATGCTATTGTGAATGATTGAGAAAGAA
>NW_026758716.1:0-1049 GCF_022355385.1 Mustela nigripes
GCATTGTAATTCTGGATTGCCAAACTGGAGGGCTTGTGGGCCATTAGTGTGAGGATGGAAGTCTGAGGACACCAGCTAGGCTTAGGTTTCTGGGTGAGGACATGGCAGGCACAATATATAGACCTGAATTGAGATCTCGTGCATCTGAAGTCAGGGTGACGATCAGACTATTTCTCAGGTTGTACCTTATGTCCCTGAAGGCCCCTTCATGAAGGGGGGGTATCACGAGGCTATGGGGGTTTCTCACGATGGGAGTTGTGAGAAGCTCCCAACTGCAAAGATTCTTCCGCAGGACAATAGAGACCTGTTGGTTGGCTCCAGGCCAATGATTCTGAGCAGGTTTCTAAGGATGGATGGCGGGGTAGGCCACATCGCATTCCAAATGTCTCCTAGCAACAAGACAAGTTAGATCTGCTGGATTTCGCGGAGCAACTGAATATGCTGAGTTGAATTGGACTCACCCGTGGATGTGTCCTAATATGATTTTGTGTCTATGGAGTCCTTGGAATGAAGCGGTGGCACTGGGCCCCTGAAGTGATCTCCTAAGAAGAGGCTTTGACACACCTCCCACATACAAGTTTCCTATGTGTAGATGAGTTTTGTTCTGATGGGTGAGTCAAGAAACAGCCATATTTTGGTACTGAAATCCAGGCCTCTGAGGAATATGCCTGGAAACCAAAGCAATTGATCCGATTAGGGCCTAGGGGCCTGTTCATTCCTTTTTACCTCTAGGGATATCAGTCTACAAGTCTGAGTGCAGGTAGCTTCTCAGATGTGCTCAGATTGCTCCTGTTTGTCCTGGCGTGCCACCACTATTGGGATGGCCTCAGGGACTTTGGATGTTTATTCTATTAGTAGAGTTGTGGCCATTGGAATGGGCACAGAGAATTCCCATGGAAAGGGCATGTACAGTCCTCAGGTTGGCTCCAGGGGCCTGAGCGTGTAGGGTGTGTAGGCCTGGGCTGTTTGGACAGTTGTCTGAAAACACAAACTCAGATTATGTTTCGGGTCATAGGTATGGTAGGACTGATCTACAGACCATGAGGAGA
>NW_026758717.1:0-1049 GCF_022355385.1 Mustela nigripes
CATTTGTGATTATTATTTTTGTGTGGGGGCCATAGCTTTTCTTTTGAGCTATGGCTGTTTTCACTCCCGGTTCTGAAGAAGCCCCTAAATCCTAACCCTGTTGAGGACTCCGAAAGCTCTCAGAGCAGCAGTACTAGGGGACAGTGTGGACACATGGTTTGGTTTCTCCTCTGGGCTGATTCTGCGGCAGCCCCGCTCTGTCCTCCTCAGACTTCAGAGCAATAGCTGAATAAGTGGAGAAAGGACCAGGGGGTCAGGAAGGTGGCCACCGAAGAGTGACTTCTCTGGAGGGTGGCTGAGCTAGCGAGTGAGCGTGTTAGTCCAGCTCTGCCTGGACTAACAGTCTGGATGGAGCTGAACAGGGGCCAGGGAAGGGGAGGAGGAGCAGAGAGCGGGGACAAACGGACCAAAGAGGAGATTCAGACGAAGGGAAGTAATTTGGAGGAGAGAAGAAACTCTAGAAGACAGGCATGTAAGAAAGGAAAAGGGATGAAGTGGGCATCAGGAAAGGGCACCACCATGGAAGGAGAGAGGGGAAGGGAAGAGGGAGGGAGGGAGGAAAGGGGAAAGGGAGAAGGGAGGAGTCAGCAAGCCAGGGCTCCCCCTGCATCTGAAGAAGAGGTGGCTGGTCCAGCTTGTCAAACAGGGTTCTCACTCTTTGGTCCCAGTTTCTGCTCCCAGTGCTACTGGGCTTTGCAAGGAATGCAGGCTGTCCCCTGGGACCCACTGGAGCCCACTGGAGCCCACAGGAGGGTGGGAGAAGTAAGATGCCACCTGGTCCTGTCCTGAGCTGCTCCCAGCTGCTAGCCTCACCACATGGTGCAAGAGGGACCCCAGAACAAAGGACACAGGCCCGATGTCTGCCGGTGGCCCTGGGCACTTAGCTCATCACAGTGAACCACACCACCTCCTCAACCCAGACTTTCAAAGCCTGCTTCTTCGTTCCTGGCTTTCATGTCTGTAGGAACATGAGCCAGATCTAACTCATCTCCGACAGACAATTCTGACTCACCCCGTGTCAGATTTTTATTAGTGGCTGTGATAGAGTA
>NW_026758718.1:0-1049 GCF_022355385.1 Mustela nigripes
CTATGCTTAGGTTTTGTGGTGAGGGCACAGCAGGTACACTCTGAAGAACTTAATCAAGATCTTGTGCATCTGAAGTCAAGGCGAAGATCAGCCGTTGGGTCAGGATGGAGTATCTTTCCATGATCTGACTTCATGAAGATTGGGGGCATCATGTGACCTTGGAAGCTTTCCATGATATGAATTGTGAGGTGATCCATGCACAAGGACTCCTGTGGGACAGTCGAGACCTGTTGGATGGCTAAAGGATGTCCCATAAGAAACGACACAAGAGCAGGATTCTAAGGGTTTTAAGGATCTCTAAGTAGAGAAGCCTGGAAACCAAAGCAATGGATCCGATAGGCGCCTAGGGGCCTGTTCGTTCCTTTTTATTTCTGGGGACATCAGTCTACGGGTCTGAGCACGGGTAGGTGCTCAGAAGGGCCCAGATTGCCCCTGTTTTTCCTGGGAAGCCCAAAATATAGGGATGGCCTCAGGGACTTTGGAGGTTTATCCTATTAGTAGGGTTGTGGCCATTGGAATGGGCACATACAATTCCCTTGGAGAGGGCAAGCACAGTCTTCATGTTTGGCTCCAGGGGCCTGAACCTTTGGGTGTGTAGGCCAGCGCTATTTGGACAGTTGCCTGAAATCACAAACTCGGCTTATGTTTAGGGTCATAGGTATGGCAGGACTGATCTACAGACCATGAGGAGAACTCTTTGGGATATGAAAAATGGGCAAGTGTGAGGCTCTTGCTCAAGTATTTGTCTCTGGATATCGTGTCACTCATGGACGTGAAATTTCCGGGTGACTTCATGGGAAATGGACGAGTCTTTATCTCTGGGGGATTGGCCCCGTCCAAAGAGTTTGGGGTCATTCTGTGGGATGGAAGAAGTCCGTTGTTCTGTTGTTGTTGATTTGTTTCGTTTTGTTTTTCAACCTCAGGTGTCCCACCAAATGAGGGATTCCAGAGTAGAGCCCTGGGGAGGGGCGACTGGACAACAAGAAATCTGGTTAAAATTTGGGGCCTAGGGACATGTCAAGCCCATTATGACATCTAATGGTCCAGCC
>NW_026758719.1:0-1049 GCF_022355385.1 Mustela nigripes
GTTCGTTCCTTTTTACCTCTGGGGACATCAGTCTATGGGTCTGAGGGGCGGTAGGTGCTCAGATGGGCCCAGATTGCCCCTGCTTGTCCTGAGAAGCCACTAATATTGGGATGGCCTCAGGGACTTTGGTGGTTTATCATATTAGTAGGGTTGTGGCCATTGGAATGGGCACATCCAATTCCCTTGGAGAGGGAAAGCCCAGTCTTCATGTTTGGCTCCAGGGTCCTAAGCCTGTAGGGTGTGTAGGCCTGAAAACCGAGATTGAGAAGAGATGACGAACTAAGGCCATGACGGGTCCGATGTGCTCAGTGTGCGGCCAGCTGTCTGGGTGGGGCCTGGAGGTCAGGCTCAGGGAGTGCCAGAAAAGGCTTGAGTGCCCAAGTCAGCCTATATATTTGGGGTACAGCCGAATGACGTGCAGGTTGATGCTCATTTGGGTTTTCTGGGTAGCCCCAGAGGGCAATGTTTTTCCTCTGGAGAACACGCAGAGTGCTGCATTGTAGTTCTGGATTGCCAAACCGGAGGGCTTGTGGGCCAGTAGTCTGAGGACGGAAGTCTGAGAAGCCAAGCTAGACCTAGGTTTCTGGGTGAGGATATGGCAGGCACAATCTACAGACCTGAATAGAGATCTCGTGCATCTGAAGTCAGGGCGAGTATCAGGCGATCGCTCAGTTTGGACATTCTGTCCCTGATGGCCCCTTCTTGAAGGAGGGGGTGGATCACGAGGCCTTGGGGGTTTTCCCACGATGGGAGTGCTGAGAATCTCCCAACTGCAAAGATTCTTCTGCAGGACAATTGAGACCTGTTGGTTGGCTCCAGGACAATGATCCGAGCAGGGTTCTAAGGATGGATGGCTGGGTAGCACACCTCGCATTCCAATTGTCTCCAAGCAACAACACAGGTTAGATCTGCAGGATACGGGGGAACAACCGAGGAGGATGAGAGGAGATGGACTCTCCCGTGGATGTGTCCTAATATGATTTTGTGTCTATGGAGACCTTGGGATGAAGCGGTGGCACTGGGGCCCTGAAGGGTTCTCCTAAAGAGAG
>NW_026758720.1:0-1049 GCF_022355385.1 Mustela nigripes
GGGGGGGTATCACGAGGCCATGGGTGTTTTCTCACGATGGGAGTTGTGAGAAGCTCCCAACTTCAAATATTCTTCTGCAGGAGAATTGAGACCTGTTGGTTGGCTCCAGGCTAACGATTCCGAGCAGGGTTCTAAGGATGGATGGCTGGGTAGCCCACCTCGCATTCCAATTGTCTCCTAGCAACAAGACAAGTTAGATCTCCTGGATCTCGCAGAGCAACCGAATACGCTGAGTTGAAATAGACTCTCCTGTGGATGGGTCCTAATGTGTTTTTATGTCTATGGATACCTTGGAATGACGCGGTGGCACTGGGGACATGAAGGGTTCCCCTAAACAGAGGCTTTGACATCACTCCCACGTGCAAGTTTCCCATATGTAGATGAGATTTGTTCTGGTGGGTGAGTCAAGAAACAGCCATATGCTGGTACTGAAATCCAGGCCTCTGAAGAGAGATGCCTGGAAAACAAAGCAATAGATCCGATTAGGGCCTAGGGGCCTTTTCATTCCTTTTTACCTCTGGGGATGTCAGTCTACAAGTCTGAGTGCAGGTACGTTCACAGATGATCTCAGATTGCTCCTGTTTGTCCTGGGAAGCCACCACTATTGGGATGGCCTTAGGGACTTTGGATATTTATCCTATTAGTAGCGTTGTGTCCATTGGAATGGGCACACAGATTTCCCTTGGAGAGGGCAAGTACATTCCTCAGCTTGGCTCCATGGGCCTAAGCATGTAGGCTGTGTAGGCCAGGGCTCTTTGGACAGTTGTCCGAAAACAAAAACTCGGCTTATGTTTCGGGTCATAGGTATGGCAGGACTGATCTACATACCATGAGGAGAACTCTTCGGGATATGAAAAAAAGGCGTGTGTGAGGCTCTTGCTTAAGTATTTATCTCTGGATATCATGCCATTCATGGTCATGAAATTTCCGGGTGACTTCATGGTAAATGGACGAGTCTTACTCTCTGGGGGTTTGGCCCAATCCAAAGAGTTCGGGGTCATTCTGTGGGACGGAAGAAGTCCGTTTTTTGTTGTTGTTGTTTTGTTTTG
>NW_026758721.1:0-1049 GCF_022355385.1 Mustela nigripes
TCATAGTTATGTAGTACATCACGGGAGGGGGTCTTGGTTCATAATCCAGGCCATCCTACTCACCAACTGTATACCTTTAGGTTGATCACTTTCCCTGCCTCAGTTACACATTGTTGAAGTTCTTGAACTTCATGATGGCATTCTAAATTGTATAACTGGGGTGCCTATGTGGCTCAGTTGGTTAAGCATCTGCCTTTGGCTCAGGTCATGATCCCAGTCTCTTGGGTTTGAGTTTCCACATCAGGCGCTCTGCTGAGCAAGGAGCCTGCTTCTCCCTCTGTCCCTTCCTCCTTCTCCCGCACTCTCTCACTCTCAAATAAAATCTTAAATAAATAAATCATATAACTTAGCCTCAGTGAACAAATGCTATTAGGTAATATTAGTACTCAACTTACCATTTATGCATTTGTTCTCAGATAAACAAAAGTTGCATAACACATGACTAAATAACTCAGAACATCTGTGAATACTGGGTTAGGCAGCGTTTGCTGTGAAAAGCAAACCCAAACTCACAGTGCCATAATAGAGACCCATTTCACTTAACCAAGAATGGTTTTACTACTTTAGGAATGGTTTTACTTTATAGTGTAGATTTCCCAAGTATTCAAAAAGAAAGTATTTACAACCCATACATTTATGGTCAACTGATTTTTCACAAGGATGCCAAGACCATTTAATGGGGGGAAAAACAGTCTTTTTGAGTGCCTACTACTGGGACAAATGAATATCTACATGCAAAAGGATGAACTTGGAACAGCAACATCACACATACACAAAAATATAACTCAAAATGGATCCAAGATTTAAATGTAAGAGTAAAAACTGTAACACTCAGAGAAAACAGGTGAAAATCTGTATGACTTGGGATCGGGCAAAGCTTTTTTAGACATGATACACAAAGCAATAAGAAATATTAGATAAGCTGAACTTGATCAAAATAAAAACTTTCGTGTGTCAAAGGACACTAAGGAGAACGTGAAAAGACAACCCACAGAATGGGAAAGAGTATCTGCAAATCATTTGTCTGACAAGGACCTAATAACCAGAAT
>NW_026758722.1:0-1049 GCF_022355385.1 Mustela nigripes
GTCATAGGGAAGCTCTATTTTTAATTTCTTGAGGAATCTCCACAATGTTCTCCAAAGTGGCTGCACCAACTTGCATTCCCACCAACAGTGTAAGAGGGTTCCCCTTTCTCCACATCCTCTACAACACATGTTGCTTCTAGTCTTGCTAATTTTGGCAATTCTAACTGGTGTAAGGTGGTATCTCGATATGGTTTTAATTTGAAACTCCCTGATGGCCTGTGATGATGAACATTTTTTCATGTGTCTGATAACCATTTGTATGTCTTCATTGGAGAAGGGTCTGGTCATATTTTCTGCCCATTTTTTTTATATTACAGCATGGTACTGGCATAATAACAGACACATAGACCAGTGGAACAGAGTAGAGAGCCCTGATATGGACCCTCAACTCTATGGTCAAATAATCTTCCACAAAACAGGTAAAAATATACATTGATAAAAAGACAGTCTCTTCAATAAAAGGTGCTGGGAAAACTGGACAGCTATATGTAGAATAATGAAACTTGACCATTCTCTTACACCGTACACAAAGGTAAACTCAAAATGCATAAAAGACCTCAACGTGAGACAGGAATCCATCAGAATCCTAGAGGAGAACATAGGCAGTAACCTCTTCAATATCAGCCACAGCAATTTCTTTCAAGATATGTCTCCAAAGGCAAAGGAAATAAAAGTGAAAATGAACTTTGGGGACTTCGTCAAGATCAAAAGCTTCTGCACAGCAAAGGAAACATTCAGCAAAACAGAGAGGCAACCCACAGAATGGAAGAAGATATTTGCAAATGACAGTACAGACAAAAGGTTGATATCCAGGATCTATAAAAACTCCTCAAACTCAACACACACAAACAGACAATCATATAAAAAAAATGGGCAGAAGATATGAACAGATAATGTCAGTTTTTGCAGGGGTTTTCAATCAGCAATAATATCAATAAATTACCTATGTTAAAAAAATAAAAACCTATAGCTTCTGTATCTCATTTAAATAATGAATATCAATCTAACATATATCTTTGATGTCCAGTAGAACTGAGGAGGATGAATAC
>NW_026758723.1:0-1049 GCF_022355385.1 Mustela nigripes
CCCCTAGTGGAAGGGTTTCAGTGATTCCAGAGGTGAGAGGGTCCACGAGTCAGGCCTGGAGGTGGACAAGGACTTGTGGGGTAGGGGGCCGGAGATGAAAGTGACCCCAGGGTGGTCGCAGCACCAAAGTAGAGGTGTGGGGGTGGGGGTGGGGGGAAGGAGTCCATGGGCCAGAAAGTAATGGTATCCTGGGGCTCCTGGGTAAAAGGCACTTGAGGTGGAGGGGGCCCAGTGGGGCCCAGACTGCGCGGGCAGAGCCAGCTCCTCTCAGGCTGGGGAGCCCGGCGATTCTGAGGGCCAAAATTTTCCGTCAAGTTCTGGAAAAGAAGCCTGTCAGCACAGGCGTCTCTCAGGGGGTCAGACGAGCCCAGTGGTGCTGGGCCCCTTGATGTCAGTAGGGCCCCACGGGTTCCCTGGATACCGAGAAGTGGAGCGAGGGCTGTGGGGCAAGGGCTGTGGGGCGTAGGAGCACCAGGCCGCCAGGAACCTGTCCGCCAGGCCCCCCTCCTGCTCCTGCGGACGAAGCAGCAGGTGGCAGCGGACAGGAGGGCCCCAGCCTCCCTCTCTCCCTAGCGCCCCTACCGCTCCCCAGACCCTCAGTACCTGAGTCAACGTGACTCCGATGCAATCCCCGGCCCTCTGCCCGGCCAGCCCAGAACCCCTGCCTCCCCGGGAGGCGCTACTTGCGCAGTGAGTTCGCTGGGCCGGCAGAAGGCGGTGGGTGGGGCAGGCAGGTGCGGGCGCGCTGCGGCGGGTGGGGGGCGGCAAACAGCAGTGCATGCCTCTGCAGGCCCTCGCGCCCTTGCCCAGCCTCCTGTTCTGTCCTGTCCGGTGAGGGGGCTGGCTGCGCCCCCTGCCGGCTCCCGCTGCTCTTCTGCTGACGCCAGGACCCCAGTCCCCTGCCCAGTCCCGGCCTCCCTGCTGCTGCTTGAGCTCCAGGCTAGGCCCGCTGCCGCTCCTGAGCGCCCGAGCTGCAGCCCCGGTGCGGTATGGCCGGCCCTTTTCTCTCCCCAGGGCACAGTGGAGCCGCGAGGGAAGGCCTGAGGGGA
>NW_026758724.1:0-445 GCF_022355385.1 Mustela nigripes
TTAAGGTCTAGGTTCTGAAGCCTGAAAACCAAGGTTGAGAAGAGATGACGACCTAAGGCCATGGCGGGTCAGATGTGCTCAGTGTGCGGCCAGCTGTCTGGGAGGGGACAGGAGGTCCAGGATCAGGCTGTGTCAGAAAAGGCATTAGTGCCAGGGCAGCCTATATATTTGGTGTACAGCCGAACGGCGTGCCTCGTTGCTCGTCATTTGGGGTTTCTGGGTAGCCTCAGAGGGCAATGTTTTTCTTCTGTAGGGCAGGCAGAGTGCTGCACTTTAGTTCTGGATTACCAAACTGGAGGGCTTGTGGGCCAGTAGTCTGAGGACGGAAGTCTGAGATCCCATCCGAGATCCCAAGCTAGGCCTAGGTTTCTGGGTGAGGATATGGCAGACCTGAATCGAGATCTCGTGCATCTGAAGTCAGGGCGAGGATCAGACGATCGCTCCG
>NW_026758724.1:545-1049 GCF_022355385.1 Mustela nigripes
TCGTGCATCTGAAGTCAGGGCGAGGATCAGACGATCGCTCCGGTTGGGCAATCTGTCCCTGATGGCCCCATCTTGAAGGGGGGGGTGGATCACGAGGCCATGGGGGTTTTCCCACGATGGGAGTTGTGAGAAGCTCCCAACTGCAAAGATTGTTCTGCAGGGCAATTGAGACCTGTTGGTTTGCTCCAGGACAACCATTCCGAGCGGGGTTCTAAGGATGGATGGCTGGGTAGCCCATCTCGCATTGCAATTGTCTCTAAGCAACAAGAGAGGTTAGATCTGCTAGATCTGGGCGAGCAACCGAGGAGGCTGAGTTGAGATGGAATCTCCCGTGGATGTGTCCTAATATGAATTTGTGTCTATGGAGACCTTGGAATGAAGCGTTGGCACTGGGGCCCAGAAGTGTTCTCCTAAAGAGAGGCTTTAACACAGCTCCATCGTGCAAGTTTCCCATGTGTAGATGTGATTTGTTCTAATGGGTGAGTCAAGAAACAGCCATATGCT
>NW_026758725.1:0-1049 GCF_022355385.1 Mustela nigripes
AAAAAATAATATAAAATAATGAGTTCCTGATGAAATGATTGGTAGCAGACTGGATGCAAAGTCCAGGAAGCTGGCAGAAGCAGAGATTCCAATTAGTGATCTGAATGAAAAATACTGGAAGATAAAGAAGCAAATCCAAAGAGAGAAGGAAGAATGATGGAACATGACAATGAGTATAGGGAGGTCATCAACTCCAAGGAATGGAAAGAGTTGCCTATTGTAGGAGAACTAAGAGTGAGAGAAAGAAAGAGGGCTGAACATTTCTTTGAGAAATCAGAGCTCAAAATGCCCTTAATCTTTGATCAGAAACAGGGATCCAAATTTGCAGACACAGAGGACTCCCATCACCATCAAGAGAAGCAGAGCAACACAAGACACAGGTCGGATAGAGCAAGCGACACCAGCCCAAGCCAAAATTCGTATTCCCTTCATTTCTGAAAAATGGTAGAGCAGTGGTTCTTGTCTAGAACTAGGAGGTATTAAGAAGAGAATGAATGAGTCCTGTGGTGTGTACATCATTCAGAGGCGGCCTTCAGCTCAACTCATAATCCCAAGGTAATGGCATCAACTCTGGTCTGAGGTTTCCTGCTCAGCGACAAGTCTGATTCTCCGTCTCCAGATCCACCCCCTCATTGTGATCTCTCTTTCTCTCTCAAATACATCGAATGCACGTATTTTGACAGAAAACAAAAGCGAAAACAAAAACAGTGTACAAGGTTTGACTGGGGCCAGAAGATGGTTTATTTAATTTGGACCTAGGTCCCTATGGATTACAGCCAGGTTCAGAGCACCTCCCACCATCCTAAAATGCCAGTCTATCGCTCTGAGCTCCCTTGTTAATTCTGCTCTTGTCTTCCTGAATCTCCTCACCAACCTGTAGCATCCACTGTCTGTCCCGCTGCAATGGCCCTTTTTGCCACATTGTTCATCCTCTCCTGGCTCCATGAGAACGTACCCATCTTCTGCAAGAGGCACTGTTTGGTTATCACATGAAGTCATTTGTGGGATGGTCATGAGAGGATTAAGGCAGGCTTGTGCTGCCACATCTC
>NW_026758726.1:0-1049 GCF_022355385.1 Mustela nigripes
GATCCATTGCTTTGGTTTCCAGGCATCTCTCCTCAAAGGCCTGGATTTCAATAACAGCATATGGCTGTTTCTTGACTCACCCATCAGAACAAATCTCATCTACACATGGGAAACTTGCATAATGGTGCTGTGTGAAAACCTCTCTTTAGGAAAACCCTTCAGGGCCCCAGTGTCACCGCTTCATTCCAAGGTCTCCATAGACACAAAATCATATTAGGACACATCCACGGGAGAGTCCATTTTAACTCAGCCTCCTCGGTTGCTCCCCCGGATCCAGCATATCTAAACTGTTTTCTTGCTTGGAGACAATTGGAATGCGAGGTAGGCTACCAGCCATCCATCCTTAGAACCCTGCTCGGAATCGTTATCCTGGAGCCAACCAACAGGTCTCAATTGTCCTGTAGAATTATCTTCGCAGTTGGGAGCTTCTCACAACTCCCATCGTGGGAAAACCCCCTTGGCCTCGTGATCACTCCACCTTCAAAAAGGGGCCATCACGGACAGAATGTCCAACCTGAGCGATCGTCTGATCCTCGCCCTGACTTCAGATGCACGAGATCTCGATTCAGGTCTCACCCAGAAACCTAGGCTTAGCTTGGGTTCTCAGACTTCTGTCCTCACACTACTGGCCCACAGGCCCTCCAGTTTGGCAATCCAGAACTACAATGCATCACTCTGCTTGCCCTCGAGAAGGAAAATATTGCCCTCTGGGGCTTCCCAGTAACCCCAAATGAGGATCAACCTGCACGCCATTCGGCTGTACCCCACATATATAGGCTGACCTGGGCGCTAATGCCCTTTCTGACACAGCCTGAGCCTGGACCTCCTGGCCCCACCCAGAGAGCTGGCCGCACACTGAGCACTTCGGACCCGCCATGGCCTTAGGTCGTCATCTCTTCTCAACCTCGATTTTCAGGCTTCAGAACCTAGACCTTATCTCCAATCACGGCCCGGGTTTGCAAATGATGCAGAAATCAGAACTCTTTCCCCATGGCAAGAAAGCTTGTGGTTGGATTGCTGTCCAACGTTCAGTGTCATTGAAACCAGTG
>NW_026758727.1:0-1049 GCF_022355385.1 Mustela nigripes
TAGGGGCATGGCAAGCCCAATGCGTGTTTATGCCCTCGTCGCACTCAAGAAGGGGCGGGGCCTCAGGGTGAATGCTGGTTTCTCCTTCACTGAACGTTTGACAACATGCCAACCACAAGGTTTCTTGCCATGGGTAAGATTAGGTTCTGATATCTGCATCACAGTCACCCCTGGGCAGGGATTGGAGATAAGGTCTAGGTTCTGAATCCTGAAAACTGAGTTAGGGAAGAGAGGATGACCTAAGGCCATGTCGGTTCTGATGTGCTCAGTGTGCAGTTAGCTGTCTGGTTGTTGGTCACGAGGTGCGGTCTCAAGTTGTCAGACAGCACATTAGTGCCCAGGTTAGACTATATATTTTGGGTACCTTCGAATGCCGTGTAGGTTCTTATCTGAAGAACTCTTCAGGATATGAAGAATGAGCGAGTCTGAGGCACCTACCCAGGCTTTTGTCTCTGGATTTTGTATCAGCGATGGCCGTGGAATTTTGGGGAGGCCTCATGGGCCATGGAAGAATCTTGCTCTCTGAGGATTTGGCCCGATCCCAATTGTTTTTCGTCAATCTGTGGGATGGGAGCACTCCTTTCAGGTTTGTTAATTCAGGGGTCCTACCAAAAGAGGAATTCCAAAGCAGAGCCCTGGGGAATAGTGTTGGGACAACCTGCACTATGGTTAAAAATTGGTGCTTAGGGGCATGGCAAGCCCAATATGCTGTCTCTCCATCCAACCACTGAGAGGCCTTACCTGAGGACTGAGTTCATGCTAGGGTCACAATGTGTGTTTGTGACCAATGTGGCCCGGAAGCATGGGCGGGGCCTCATGGGCCACACTGGTTTCATCTAAACTGAACCTTGGACAACATGCGTACCACAAGGTTTCTTGCCATGGGGAAAGAGTTCTGATTTCTGCATCATTTTCAAACGGGGGCCATGATGGGAGATGAGGTCTAGGTTCTGAAGCCTGAAAACCGAGGTTGAGAAGAGATGACGACCTAAGGCCATGGCAGGTCCGATGTGCTCAGTGTGCGGCCAGCTGTCTGGTTGGGGCCAGGA
>NW_026758728.1:0-1048 GCF_022355385.1 Mustela nigripes
GGCTGTTTCTTGACTCACCCATCAGAACAAATCTCATCTATACATGGGAACCTTGCACGATGGAGCTGTGTGAAAGCCTCTCTTTAGGAGAACCCTTCAGGGCCCCAGTGCTACCGCTTCATTCCAAGGTCTCCATAGACACAAAATCATATTAGGACACATCCTCGGGAGAGTCCATTTCAACTCAGCCTCTTCGGTTGCCTCCCCAGATCCAGCAGATCTAACCTGTCTTGTTGCTTGGATACAGTTGGAATGCGAGGTGGGCTACCCAGACATCCATCCTTAGAACCCTGCTCGGAAGCCTCCTGGAGCCAAGCAACAGGTCTCCATTGTCCTGCAGAAGAATCTTTGCAGTTGGGAGCTTCTCACAACTCCCATCGTGGGAAAACACCCATGGCCTCGTGATCCACCCCCCCTTTAAGAAGGGGCCATCAGGGACAGAATGTTCAAACTGAGCGATCATCTGATCCTCGCCCTGACTTCAGATGCACGAGATCTCGATTCAGGTCTGTAGATTGTGCATGCCATATCCTCACCCAGAAACCGAGGCCTAGCTTGGGTTATCAGACCTCCGTCCTCAGACTACTGACCCACAAGCCCTCCAGTTTTGCAATCCAGAACTACATTGCAGCACTCTGCCTGCACTCCAGAAGAAAAATATTGCCCTCTGGGGCTACCCAGAAACCCCAAATGAGGATCAACCTGCACGGCATTCAGCTGTACCCCAAATATATAGGCTGAACTGGGCACTAATGCCCTTTCTGACACAGCTGTAGCCTGGACCTCCTGGCCCTACCCAGACTGCTTGCCGCACACTGAGCACATCGGACCCGCCATGGCCTTAGGTCGTCATCATCTACTCAACCTCGGTTTTCAGGCTTCAGAACTTGGACCTTATCTCCATTCACGGCCCGGGTTTGAAAATGATGTAGAAATCAGAACTCTTTCCCCATGGCAATACACCTTGTGTTTGGCATGTTGTCCTACGTTCAGTGTAGGATAAACCAGCATTCACCCTGACGCCCCGCCCATTCTTGAGTGCGACGAG
>NW_026758729.1:0-1048 GCF_022355385.1 Mustela nigripes
CTTTTGATGTCCATTAGCATGATAAATATTTTTCCAAGCCCCCTCACTTTCTGTCTGGGGGTATCTTTGGGTCTAAACTGATTCTCTTTAGATAACATTATGGATGGGTCTGGGCCTTTTCATCCTATCCTATACCCCGTGCCTTCTGATTGTCCATTTATTCCATTTACATTCAGAGTAACTATGAAAAGATAGGAAGTTAGTGCCATTGTATTACCTATAAATGAAACTTAAAAGTCCAAAAATAAAAAAAAAAAGAGGGAAAAAAAGGGAAGTTAGCCAGGTGAACAGAGCAGAGAGAATATCATGGGACATGTAGGGAAAACAGAGCAATACACTACATATCCTGAGTGTATCTTTTGGTTTGTTAGAAAAAACTCCACCTCAAAATTGTATAGAAGGAAAATCTTGCAAAAATATACATATGAAATATATATATAAAAAATAATACATACACTATACAGTATTATATATTATATATTATGAAAAATACTTCTATATTTTAGAAATTTACAGATTTCCACATATTTAATCTTGTAACATATATATGTATACATATATATAAATGTATAAATATATCTACATTTATATATATATATTTATATATATGTACACAGGTACATACAGAAAAATGAAATTAAATATATGGAAAGGATAGACTGTATCCATGAAGATGAAAATTTAAAAAGACTTGAAGAAAACAAAACAAAACAAAAAAAAAACAACTAAAATACTTAACATATAAAAAGAAGAAGTGGAAGAGAAAGAGGAAGAGGAAGAAAAAACAGTATGATTAGGCAGTTAAAGCAAAGAGAATAATACCCTAGATTCTAGGTGTATTTTGGTGTGTTTGAAGAAACTGCACCCTAAGGCAAAGTTAAGTACAAAAGTGAAAGTTAAGATTAAAGAAGTGTGGATAAAATAAATTGGTTGACAAAAAGAAAGAGAACAAAAAATTAAAACTGAAAGACACAACTGTGAATGGATAAAGAAGATGTGGCCCATAATATACAATGGAATATTACTCAGCCATCAGAAAGGATGAATA
>NW_026758730.1:0-1048 GCF_022355385.1 Mustela nigripes
AGGAGTGTTACCTCAGGTGTCCCACCAAAAGAGGAATTCCAAAGCAGAGCCCTGG
The DNA here is from genome assembly GCF_022355385.1 of Mustela nigripes. Classification (NCBI taxonomy): domain Eukaryota; kingdom Metazoa; phylum Chordata; class Mammalia; order Carnivora; family Mustelidae; genus Mustela; species Mustela nigripes. The sequence continues at coordinate 56 of NW_026758730.1, forward strand.
GGAAGAGTGAAGGGACTACACGAACTATGGTTAAAAATTGGGGCCTATGGGCATGGCAAGCCCAATATGCTGTCTCTTCATCCAGCCACTGAGTGGCCTTACCTGAGGACTTGGCTAAGGCTGTGGGTCACAAGGTGAGTTGCCACCTATGTGGCCTGGGAGCAATGGCGGAGCCTCATCGGACAAACAGGTTTCCACTACACTGAACGTTGGACAACAAGCCAACCAGAAGGTTCTTGCCATTGGGAAGGAGTTCTGATTTCTGCATCATTTTGAAACCTGGGCAGGGATTGGAGATAGGGTCTAGGATCTGAATCCTGAAAACCGAGGTTAGGAAGAGATAACGACCTAAGGCAATGGCTGGTCCTATGTGCTCAGTGAGCGGCAAGCTGTCTGGGTGGGGCCAGGAGGTCCAGACTCAGGCTCTGTCAGAAAGGGCATTATTGCCCAGGTCAGCCTATATATTTTGGGTACAGCCAAGAGGGGTGCAGGTTGATCTTCATTTGGGGTTTCTGGGTGGCCCCAGAGGGCAATGTATTTCTTCTGCAGGGCAGGTAGACTGCTGCATTGTAGTTCTGGATTGCCAAACTGGAGGGCTTGTGAGCCAGTAGTCTGTGTACAGAAGTCTGAGGACACAAGCTAGGCTTAAATTTCTGGGTGAGGACATGGCAGGCACAATATACAGACCTGCATCGAGATCTCATGCATCTGAAGTCAGGTTGAGGATCAGACTATTTCTCCGGTTCGACCTTAGGTCCCTGATGCCCCATTCATGAAGGGGGGGGTATCACGAGGCCATGGGGGTTTCTCACGATGGGAGTAGTGAGAAGCTCCCAATTGCAATGATTCTTCTGCAGGAAAATTGAGACCTGTTGGTTGCCTCAGGCCAAGATTCTGAGCAGGGTTCTAAAGATGGATGGTGGGGTAGACCACCTCGCATTCCAATTGTCTCCTAGCAACAAGACAAGTTAGATCTGCTGGATCTCGCGGAGC
>NW_026758731.1:0-1048 GCF_022355385.1 Mustela nigripes
ATATCCCAAGTACTACTATAAGTTTCAAGTAATAGTCAAAACAATAGTAAAAATGATTCAGACCCTACCAGTCAAATCATAAATGGGACCTTAACTGTAAATCCTTATCTTTAGATCAAAGCGGGTTATTGGGTGCTGAAGATACATTATAGAACTAATATGTTATAAAACTCCTCTGAAATGAGTTATTTATTCCATCACTTTTCCTGCACAGCTTCTGACCCATGGTTTGGTTCCTGGGAATAGCTGCTACCCTGTCATACTTCTTAAAAGCACATATATTGATAACTCGACTCATTCCTCCATTCCTCTGTGACTGTCACTGTGTTAAAATGTGGAGCCAGCTGACTCACTTGTGGTGGTAACTTGTAGAAATAATAAAGTAGATGAGTTTGCAAAGTATTTTGTTATTTCTAAAAATGCAAAAGCCAAATTACATTGAAATCATAAGGGGTGTTTCAGGGAAAGCTGTAGGATGTGGTTTCTTGTGTAATCTACAGAGATTAGCTCCAACACATATTTAAACTCTCTTTTAGGAGCAACCTCAGCGATAAAGCAAGAAGATAAACAGATGTATACACACCCTGGCACAAAATTATCACTTATGTTTGGCTTCCTAGTCTCCTCGTGTTACTTATTTATCTTAACTTCTCTCTGAAATCAGGGAACACAGAATCTCAATCAGTTGACATTTTTCTACTGAATTACCCAATAGTCTGATCACACCCCTAAGACTTTTTTAAATTAGTTCACTCATAATCCCAAATCTGCTTTGCCTCCTCAGCTCAGTACACTGTAATTTGATTTCAAAATGAGGATAGTTGTCAGTAATGCCACATTCATTAATCTATTTTACAATTCCATGTACTTACAACTATGAAAATATGTTAATAACATCCATTCCAATAAGCCACCCTAAATTTATTATCATGAAACAAGACCTCAAGAAAGAGAATTCAAAATCATCCATGTATTTGCAATTTATTGCAATAAAGCCTTTCTCAATAGACTTCCCTGTGCACATGGTGGTCAAATTGCTGGTGAAAGC
>NW_026758732.1:0-1048 GCF_022355385.1 Mustela nigripes
TTTTGGGAGAGAAGTCTGCAAACACAAACTTGGGGTAGGGTTAATGGCGAGGTGATCACAGGCCCAATGGGTAGGTCTGTAGGGCAGCTCGTCTGGAACTGTAAATCAGGTGACTAAAAGGTGGTAGCACAGTCTCTTGTATATGGATTGTGTGTCCAGGATGACCTCAGAATGAAGGTGTGGTCTCATGGAGCCATGGGAGATTTATCCTCTCTAAGCATCCTGGCGGCTCCCAATAGTTTTCTCAGGGGAGGGAAGAGTGCTGTTTTCCGTCATAGGGGTGCTTCAAAACAGAGATTCCAGAGATAGGCTCTTGTTATGTTGGTATGGAAAATCCCACGAAGTGTTAGGATTTGGTCCTAAGGGCGTACCAGGCCTGCAATGCGGGATCCTGGAGAAGCAACTGAGAGCATTTGTTTGAATGCATGCTAAAATTGAGGTACACAATGCCTGCTTTTGCCCAGGTGGCCCTTAGGATTGGGCGTTGTCTCATTGGCCATATAGCTGGTTCTAATTCTGAGGGTTGGGCACCCATAGCAACAGCCAGGCTTCCTGCCATGGGGAAGGAGGAGTTCTAAATTGTGCTTCAGGTTCCCCCACTGGTAGGGATTCCAGCAAAGGTCTGGGATAGTTGCTGGAATACCAAGGATGGTTAGAGATGACTTACATGGGCCATGGCCAGTCCCACATGCCGGATAAGGGCCCCACACTCTGGGTGGCTGACACAAGGTTGGGGCTCAGGCTCTTCCAGACACAGCACTAGTGGCCAGGGCAAAGTATAAATCGGGGTTCTCTCGAGGGCCAAGTAGATTGATCTTCATGGGGAATTTCTGGGCAGACTCACCAGGCCCTTCTTCTTTCTATGGGGAAGGCAGAATGTTGCGTTTTGTCTCCCTAATTCCCTCTCAAGAGGACTTGCAGTCCAGTAGGGTGAGGATGGAATTGTAAACCCAAACTACACAAGAATACAGTGTCAAGTGAAAGGTATTTCCAATGTGCATGACTGATTTGAATATCCAGCACCTGAGTAAGAGCAGATGTCAGATGT
>NW_026758733.1:0-1048 GCF_022355385.1 Mustela nigripes
AGCTCAGACCAAGTACAATTAGCCTTTATAATTTTAGCCATTCTAATAGATATGTAAGCATGTCTCATTATGATTTTAATTTGTATTTCTTTAATGTCTAAATGTTGAGAAATTTGTCATGTGCTTATAAGCCATCCTTATCCTTTTGGTGACATGTCTCTTCAATAATTTTCTTCACATGTAAAATTGGATACTCTGTTTGGTTATTAGTAAGGTTTTTTATTTTTACTCATTTTTTAATAATCAGAGTAGATGTCCATTATCAGATAATAATTTGCAAATCCCTTCTCCATCTTTACGGTTTCTCAGTGGAGCTTTGATAGCTGTGTCTTTCAAGAAATATGCTACTTCTTTCCTGGTACACGGAGGTATGACTAGAACTTTATCAATGTTGACCTTTGCAAAGAAAATCATGCCTTAAGATATATGTAGTTTGCAGTTGTTGGGAGTGTTCACCATCCTTGCCTCTAACTCATCTCTCACTGCCCACACATTCAGATATAGGGGAATATTGATTGACAAAATATTAATTGCCAAATAATACTAGTTGGAGAATAAGAAAAATGCAGGCACCTGATTATATAATATTACTTAAATAAAATATGTTTTTATAAGTGCTATTGGAAGTAAATTCCTCAATACTTTAATCACACAGAATGATGGAATCCTAGATTTTTTTCTTGTATTTACTAAGAAAATGATCATGCCTCAAGTATATTAAAATGGAATAGGGAAAATTAAATATTGTTTTAAGTTGATTTGCGTGTGTTGTGCATATGTGAGAGAGAAAGTGAGAGAGAAAGAGAGAAAAAGAGAAAGGGAAAGACAGAGAGATGGCTGCAGTGAATTGATGAGTTGCAGGATAGATTTTAAAGTTTTGTCTTTTGCTTTCTACATTTCCTTTTCCTTAGGTTCAAGAGAACAATCAGTAATATCTCAGAGGCCTGCTGGTAACATCAGCAGAAAGAGTTAGAGGTTCCCAGAAAATTAAAGATGAGATATAGTTTTCCTGACATAAGAAAAGTCATTTTTTGTCCCCAGCTATTTT
>NW_026758734.1:0-1048 GCF_022355385.1 Mustela nigripes
GGAATTCAGGCCTCAGGTTGTGTCAGACAGGGCATTAGTGCACAGGCTAGTCTATATAATTGGTGTACAGTAGAGTGGCACGCAGGTTTATCCTCATTTGAGGTTTCTGGATAGACCCATAGGGCAACGTTTTTCTTCTAGAGGGCAGGCAGAGTGCAGCACTGTGTCTTCGGAAATCCCAAAATGGAGGGCGTGTGGTCCAGGAGAGTGAGTATGGAAGTATGAGAACACTAGCTATGCTTAGGTTTTGGGGTGAGGGCACAGCAGGTGCACTCTGAAGAGCTTAATCAAGACCTCGTGCAACTGAAGTCAAGGCGAAGATCAGCCGTTGGCTCAGGTTGGAGTTTCTTTCCATGATCCGACTTCATGAAGATTGGGGGCATCATGTGACCTTGGAAGCTTTCCATAATATGAGTTGTGAGGTGGTCTATGCGCAAGGACTCCTGTGGGACAGTCGAGACCTGTTGGATGGCTCAAGCATGTCCCATAAGGAAAGACGCAAAAGCAGGGTTCTAAGGGTTCTAAGGACCTCAAAGGAGAGATGCCTGGAAACCAAAGCAATAGATCTGATAGGTGCCTATGGGCCTGTTCGTTCCTTTTTACTCTGGGGACATCAGTCCACGGGTCTGAGTGCCGGTAGGTGCTCAGATGAGCCCAGATTGCCCCTGTTTGTCCAGGGAAGCCACAATATTGGGATAGCCTCAGGGACTTTGGAGGTTTATCCTATTAGACGGGTGTGGCCATTGGAATGGGCACATACAATTCCCTTGGAGAGGGCAAGCACAGTCGTCATGTTTTGCTCCATGGGCCTGAGCCTGTAGGGTGTGTAGGCCAGGGCTGTTTGGACAGATGTCTGAAAACACAAACTCGGCTTATGATTCGGGTCATAGGTATGGCAGGACTGATCTACAAACCATGAGGAGAACTCATCAGGATATGAAAAAAGGGCGAGGGTGAGGCTCTTGCTCAAGTTTTTGTCTCTGGATATCGTGTCACTCATTGTCCTGAAATTTCCGGGTGATTTCATGGGAAATGGACGAGTCTTACT
>NW_026758735.1:0-1048 GCF_022355385.1 Mustela nigripes
CTTAGTTTTGTAATCTAAAGTACATTAATGCTTTAGTCTTTGTTGTACCCCAGACATACTGAATTAATCATTTTTCTCATCTATTCTCATCACAGGCAATGACTTACTCCTAATCAAATAAAAGCTGATTTTTAAGGAATTATTTCTCTAATGTTTCTGACATTATTGCTTATATTTTTCTCTTCCATAGTAGTGAAAAATTGCTAACAATTTACACACCAAGCTGATATTTAGCTATAACACCTAGCATTAAATTACTTTGATTTTCTGAGATGATACACTAGATGCTTTATATTAACTGAAAAATTAAGACCATAGCCATTAGCCATTAAGAAGCACTTCATATTTCAAAACATTTACTGGTATAATTTCTGTGCCTTCAGGAAATTATTTCAATAATTTCTAATATTCAAACTGCCACGACCACGTATTGGTGCTCAACTGTAAATTAAAATACTCTTTTGTTTCGATTGCTTAGGTCTTTATTATTATGCTTGGGATTTAAAGCTCCCTATGATCGGGGACTTTTCTTACTCAACAAATATCCTTTCTACCACTCTACCATCCTAATCAAGATATTTTCTCAGTCCCATGAGTACATTATATTCATTCTCATATTTCTTTTATGCATATTGTTTCTCAAAATATAGTATCCTCATCTTTTACCACCTTTCTAAATTTTACGATCATTCAAAGGATAACACCTGCATTGTTATTTGATTACTTACAAAGGAAGGAAAATTAGGGCCTCACTCCATATATCTAAAAAGATCAGATATATTAAAAGTATAAAAATTAAAATATAATACATAAAAATTACATGTAAATAGTTGAACACAATAAGGTCTAAGTACAAAACCAATGAAAGAAATTATAAAGAAATGATCACTAGATAAAAACAATCTTTGCATACCTTAAAAATAACTATGGAACAACCTGAAATGACAACAATAAACTGAATTTCTATATAAGAAACTGGAAGACACCTTTCTTAGCTTCCTTTCCCAAATACTTTGTTGAACATCTGCAGGCTGTTTATAGACACCAA
>NW_026758736.1:0-1048 GCF_022355385.1 Mustela nigripes
AAATTAAGATGTCAAAATTGGAAATTATAACAACAGTATCAGTAATTAAAAAAGCTTTTCTTGACTAAATACTTTTTCTGCATTTGACACTGGGCCTTAAACCTGTCTCATTTGGTTTGCACACTATGATGGCTTGCCGCTAATGGTACATCTAAGTAAAATGTGACACAGCAAAATTCCAAATCATGGAGCTTGTCTCTGGAACCCAAGTTCTTTATCCCTGCATTACCTTCTGAAGATGCCCATTTCATCCTGGAAGAAGCTGTTGCCTATCCTGGTGGTCATCCAGTGATCCAGCAAAAGCTATAGATTCTCATAGTCCTGCTCTTCCAAAGGCAGTGACTTCCCAATGACTAACTATCCTGCCTAGAGTAAGATAGGGCTGGGTACAAACACTTGTCCTTGATCTTAGAAAATATATTTTCTTGTGGCTCTTGGCCTGTTTTATCCTCAGCCAAACATGGCAATGTAAATACAGGCCAGATCAGAATTACCTGACTCTGCTGTTCCTTTTCATACTGAAAGGATTTATTATGAGCTACTTGACACATAGAATAAGGTTTATTTCTCCAAAGTTGATTTTTTTTTTTTTTTTTGGATTAAACCCCTAGGACCTTCAGATAATTTTCTCTTTTTTTAATTTATTAGTTTTCATTATGATAAATGTACTCTTTAATCCTTATCCCCTATTTACCCCATCTACAACCCCCAATAACTATCAGTTTGTTCTCTTGGTTTCTATCTCCCTCTCGTTCCTTTGATCATTTATTTCTCAAATTGCACATATGAATGAGGTCATATGGTATTTGTCTTTTTTCTGACATATTTCAATTAGCATTTTTCTTTTTAGCTCTACCCAGGTTGTTGCAAAAAAGATTTCCTTCTTTATGGCTGAGTAGTTAATTAGTGTGTGTGTGTGTGTATCTTTATCCATTCATCTCTTGATGAATGTTTAGGCTGCTTCCATAGAGTTTGGCTATTATAAATAATGCTGCAATAAACATGTAATACTTTGAGTTAGTATTTTTTTATTCTTGAGGTAAATACG
>NW_026758737.1:0-1048 GCF_022355385.1 Mustela nigripes
TAATTAAGCTCTTGGCTCTGTAGAGGAGAGATGATGTTCATTACATGTCATTGGCCACAATGTTCCTTTTTTTAATTGTTGTTAACATTTGTGTTATTTTTCAGTATAAGAGACAAGCTTTATCTTAGTTTGGGCGAATGTAGCAAGAGCACCATAAACTAGGTGCTTTAAAGATATACTTATTTCTCTCAGTTCTGGAAACTGGGAAGTCTACGATCAAGACCCTGGAAGATTCCATGTCTGTTCAAGTGCCCACTTCCTGGGACACAGATGACCATCTTCTCCCTATAACCTCTAAGGTGGAGGAGGCGAGGGATCTCTGTGGGGTCTCTCTTATGGAGACACTAATCTCGCCCATGAGGACTCCACCCTCATGACCTAAACATCTCCCAAGGACCCCATCTCCTAGTTATGTCCCTTTGGACATTGAGTTTTCAACTTATGAATCTTGGAGGGATACACTGTCTACAGTGAGCTTCATCAAACATCTTTTATGTTCAAGGCACTGTTTTTTGGCAAAATTAATCATTTCCTACACATCCTTTGAAGCAAGAGTATTTCTGCACTTTGCCTTCCTTTAGAACCTTTCTCTAGAGAGGATCCTAAAAAGTTCAGAAAAGACGCAGAAGAAACCTGCTGGTTAGCTCGTTTTCCACAGTAGAGCAGAATTCATTTTGAAGCAGGTTAATCTTAGAAATCCAGGCGAAGACAATTCGCTTGAAAATCATCTCAAATGATCAGTTTTGTTAGTATGAGTAATAGTAACTATAAGATCAATAAAACAACTTTTTGTTCTACTGTGGGCCTACTGTACCTCAGAGCACCTGAGTCGAACCATCTCGTGATCCTTTCAACAGCCCACTGAGGGTCACACTGTCTTCTCCTCCACGTTATGGATGAGCCTTAAGTCTAGGCCAGAAATGACACAACTTTCCCAAAGCCATATTGCTACTGAGGGGCCAGCTGGGATCTACGCCCACTCTGGTGCCAGAGCCTGTGATTGCAAATGTGGGCTGCACTAGCTGTTCAGAACAAAGGACTGTTCATG
>NW_026758738.1:0-1048 GCF_022355385.1 Mustela nigripes
GAAAGAAAAAAAGAAAAGAAAAATAAAATCTGATCCACAGTATAGAAGAACACAAAGTATGGTACTTTCTTGGGCTGATTTCTGATTGTTTGATTTTAAGTAGGCTCCACAGCCAGCACGGACACTAGTGCAGGGTTTGATCTCAGGACCCTAAGACCATGAACTGAGCCAAAGGCAGACAATTGATTAAGCCACCCAGGCACCCCACTTTCTTGGGTTCTAATGGGACTTTTCCTAGGTTCTAATCCTAGCTGTACTGGCTGCCAGGGGGAATGAAGTCCAGCACCACAAGAAAAGCATCCCAAGGCAGCAGTCCTCTGCATAAGATTTGCTGGTGGCTGCCATCATCAAAGAGTCAGTGGGTGAAGTTGTTGAAGCACAGTGGGAACAATGATAGCCACTCTCTTTTGGGTGTCACTGAATCATCCTACTCATCTTCAGGAAGCCTGGCCCTTCTCCAGTCAACGCAGCAAAAGCAAACTTGTTAGAAGAACAGGGGAGGGGGTCATCTCCCTCCCTCCCAGAAACTGAAGCAACCAGCCAAACAGTGCAGCACTGGAGTAAAAATAAAAATATGAAGGAATGTGGCGGCACCTGGGTAGCTCAGTCTGTTAAGCATCTGCCTTTGGGTGAGGTCCTGATCTCAGAGACCTGGGATCTGAGACCGACATCAGGCTCCCTGCTCAGTGAGGAGTCTCCCTTTCCTTCTCCCTCTGCCCCTGCTCCTAGCTCATTCTCTCTCTCTCTCTCTCTCTCTCTCAAATAAATAAAATCTTTAAAATAAGAAACTTAAAAATGAAGGAATGAATCAAAATGCAGAATTCAGAAACAGAACTACAGATATAAAAATTACATATAAAAACCTGAAATATGACCCGGTGAATGAGGAAGGATTATTAAATCATGATACTGTATGAATTGATGGCCAATTTTTTCTTAGAACATAGAGCACACTGCACTACACGAAAACAAAAACACAAAATTAGGATTGAATACAAAAGCAAAATTATCAGTGTTATTCCATCAAGTGTTTCTCTAACCTACTGAT
>NW_026758739.1:0-1048 GCF_022355385.1 Mustela nigripes
CTTCGCACTCAAGAATGGGCGGGGCCTCAGGGTGAATGCTGGTTTCTCCTACACTGAACGTTGGACAACATGCCAACCACAAGGTTTCTTGCCATGGGTAAGGAAGAGTTCTGATTTCTGCATCAGAGTCACTCCTGGGCAGTGATTGGAGATAAGGTCTAGGTTCTGAAGCCTGAAAACTGAGGTAGGGAAGAGATGATGACCTAAGGCCATGGCGGGTCTGTTGTGCTCAGTGTGCGGTCAGCTGTCTGGGAGTTGGTGATGAGGTCCGGGCTCAGGTTGTCAGACAGTGCGTTAATGCCCAGGTTAGACTATATATTTTTGGTGCGATCGAGTACCGTGTAGGTTCTTATCTGAAGAACTCTTCAGGATATGAAGAATGAGCGAGTCTGAAGCGCGTGCTCAGGCCTGTCTCTGGATTTAGTATCAGCAATGGCCGTGGAATGTTGGGGAGGCTTCCTGGGCGATGGACGAATCTTGCTCTCTTTGGACTTGGCCCGATCCCAATTGTTTTTCGTCAATCTGTGGGATGGGAGGACTCCTTTCAGGTTTGTTACCTCAGGTGACCCACCAAAAGAGGAATTCCAAAGCAGAGCCCTGGGGAAGAGTGAAGGGACAACCCGAACTACGGTTAAAAATTGGAGCCTAGGGGCATGGCAAGCCCAATATGCTGTCTCTCCATCCAGCCACTGAGAGGCCTTACCTGAGGACTGGGCTCAGGCTGAGGGTCACAATGTGAGTTTGTGAACAATGTGGCCCCCAAGCATTGGCGGGGCCTCATGGGCCACAATGGTTTCAACCACACTGAACCTTGGACAACATGCCAACTACAAGGTTTTTTGCAATGGGGAAAGAGTTCTGTTCTGCATCATTTTCAAACCCAGGCCGTGATTAGAGATAAGGTCTAGGTTCTGAAGCCTGAAAACTGAGGTAGGCAAGAGATGATGACCTCAGGCCATGGCGGGTCTGATGTGCTCAGTGTTCGGTCAGCTGTCTGGGTATTGGTCACGAGGTCCGGGCTCAGGTTGTCAGACAGTGCATTAGTGCC
>NW_026758740.1:0-1048 GCF_022355385.1 Mustela nigripes
GCCCTCATCAACCTGATCCTGCTTGGGGCATCTCCACCCACGATGGCATGGCCAGCTCCTCTTTACACTCAGACTCACAAACACCCAGAGGCACACACACGCACACACACACACACACACACACACACATAGACGGGGAGGAAACCTAGGGCTACACCCATGGATCAGAAGGTTGGGAGTTTCTGACTGTGAGCCCCATGTTGTCACATTTTGATTTTATTAGCCAAAGGGCCTGAGGCGTTGGGAAACCTGATATGACCTGCCAGGGAAGGGACCTGTCTGTCAGGCGAGCTCTCTTCTCCATGCATCCTCTGGGCTTCAGTACAGCTTTCTTTAGGATGTGCTTTGAAATGAGCTGGGCTGGGGGGTTTTCTCTGTAATGGGGTGCCTGGATACAAAGTTTCCAATTCCGTTGGGTTCTGTCTTCAGGGTTTGCGTTAGGCTTAGGGTAGGGGTCAGGGTTAGTTTTAGGTTCATGGTTAGGTTTAGGGTCAGGCTCACAGTAGGGTCACTGTTAGCGTTACGGTCAGAGTCAGTGTCAGGGTCAGTGTTAGGGTAACGGTTAGGTTTAGGGTCAGGCAGGGTCATGGTCAGATTTAGGTTCAGGTTCAAGTTTTGTTTTGGGGACAATGTTCATGTCAGGGTCAGGGATAGGTTGGCACAGGTTTAGTGTCAGGGTTAAGATCAAGGTCCGGGTTAGGTTCATTGTTATGGTAAGGTCAGCTTTATGTTTAGGTTCTGTTTCATGAGTAGGTTCAGGAACAGGGTTAGCTTTAGGGATAAGATTCTGTCCAGAATCACAGATTGGGTCAGAGTTAGGTTTACAGTCAGGGTTAGGGTCAGTATTAAGGTCAAGGCCAGGATCAGGTTTAAGCTTAAGTTCTGATATAGGCAAAGTTCAGAGTTAGGGTTATGATCAGGGTCCGGGAGAGGGTCAGGATTATTTTTAAAGTGGGGTTAGGGTTAGGGTTAGAGGTAGGTTGCAGGTTAGGGTTAGACCCGGTTAGGGTCAGTGTCAGCGATAATGTTAGGGGTTAGTTTTGGGGTT
>NW_026758741.1:0-1048 GCF_022355385.1 Mustela nigripes
ACCTCAGTTTTCAGTCTTCAGAACCTAGACCTTATCTCCAATCACTGCCCAGGGGTGACTGTGATGCAGAAATCAGAACTCTTCCTTACCCATGGCAAGAAACCTTGTGGTTGGCATGTTGTCCAACGTTCAGTGTAGGAGAAACCAGCATTCAGCCTGAGGCCCCGCCCATTCTTGAGTGCGATGAGGGCATAAAAACGCATTGTTTTTATGTGAGTCCTGTCCTGAGTCCTGTCCTCTAGTACATCCTCTCAGTGGCTGGAAGATTAGGTGTCATAATGGGCTTGACATGTCCCTAGGCCCCAATTTTTAACCAGATTTCTGGTTGTCCACTCGCCCCTCCCGAGGGCTCTACTCTGGAATCCCTCATTTGGTGGGACACCTGAGGTTGAAAAACAAAACAAAACGAATCATCAACAACAGAACAACGGACTTCTTCCATCCCACAGAATGACCCCAAACTCTTTGGACGGGGCAAAAACCCAGAGAGTAAGACTCATCCATGTCCCATGAAGTCACCCGGAAATTTCACGACCATGACTGACACGATATCCAGAGACAAAAACTTAAGCAAGAGCCTCACACTTGCCCTTTTTTCATATCCTGAAGAGTTCTCCTCATGGTCTGTAGATCAGTCCTGCCATACCAAAGACCCGAAACATAAGCCGAGTTTGTGTTTTCAGACAACTGTCCAAAAAGAACTGGCGTACACACCCTACCGGCTCAGGCCCCTGTCGCCAAACCTGACGACTGTGCTTGCCCTCTCCAATGGAATTGTATTGCCCATTCCAATGGCCACAACCATATTAAAGAATAAACTTCCAAAGTTCCTGAGGCCATCCCAATATTTGTGGCTACCCTGGACAAACAGGGGCAATCTGGGCCCATCTGAGCACGTACCTGCACTCAGAACCGTAGACTGATGTCCCCACAGGTAAAAAGGAATAGACAGGCCCCTACGCATCTATCGGATCCATTGCTTTGGTTTCCAGGCATCTCTCCTCAGAGGCCTGGATTTCAATTACAGCATATGGCTTTTTCTTGACTC
>NW_026758742.1:0-1048 GCF_022355385.1 Mustela nigripes
CTCCACATCCTCTCCAACACATGTTTTTTCCTGTTTTGTTAATTTTGGCCATTCTAACTGGTGTAAGGTGATATCACAATGTGGTTTTAATTTGAATCTCCCTGAGGGCTAGTGATGATGAACATTTTTTCATGTGTCTGATAGCCATTTGTATGTCTTGATTGGAGAAGTGTCTGTTCATATCTTCATTTTTTGATATGTTTGCCTATTTCGTGTGTGTTGAGTTTGAAGAGTTCATTATAGATCCTGGATATCAACCTTTTGTCTCTACTGTCATTTGCAAATATCTTCTCCCATTCTGTGGGTTGCTTCTTTGTTTATTTGACTGTTGCCTTTGCTGTGCAGAAGCTTTTGATTTTGATGAAGTCCCAAAAGTTTATTTTCACTTTTGTTTCCTTTGCCTTTGGAGACATATCTTGAAAGAAGTTGCTGTGGCTGATATCGAAGAGATTACTGCCTATGTTCTCCTCTAGGATTCTGATAGATTCCTGTCTCACGTTGAGGTCTTTTATCCATTTTGAGTTTATCTTTGTGTATGCTGTAAGAGAATGGTCGAGTTTCATTCTTCTGCATATAGCAGTCCAGTTTTCCCAGCACCATTTATTGAAGATACTTTCTTTTTTCCACTGTATAATTTTTCCTGTTTTGTCTAAGATTAATTGACCATAGAGTTGAGGGTCCATATCTGGGCTCTCTACTCTGTTCCACTGGTCTATGTGTCTGTTTTTATGCCAGTACCATGCTGTCTCGGTGATCACAGCTTTGTAGTAAAGCTTGAAATCAGGTAACATGATTCCCCCAGCTTTATTTTTGTTTTTCAACATTTCCTTAGCGATTCAGGGTCTCTTCTGATTCCATACAAATTTTTGGATTATTTGCTCCAGCTCTTTGAAGAATACTGGGGGAATTTTGATCAGAATGTCATTAAAAGTATATATGGCTCTAGGCAGTATAGACATTTTAACAATAAGCTTAGCAACCTTGATGAAATGAATGCATTTCTGGAAAAATATAAACTACCAAAATTGAACCAGGAAGAAATTGACAA
>NW_026758743.1:0-1048 GCF_022355385.1 Mustela nigripes
TGTCATTTCTACCCATCCTTGGTATTCAGCCTTCTGTCCCATGAACTTTGCTGGAATCCCTGCCAATGGGGAAACGTGAAGCCCAATAGAGAACTCCTTCTTCCACATGGCTAGGAACCTGGCCTTTGAGATCGGTGTCCAACCCTCAGATTGGGAGCCAGTTACAAGACCAATGAGAACACGCCCACTCATGAGGGCCACCCTGGGCACAAGAAGACATTACGACCTTCAGCGTGAGCATGCTTTCAAACAAGCCCCCTCAGTTGCACCACCAGGATAAAGCATTGCAGGCCTGGTACACCTCTTGGCCCAAATCCTAACCCTTAATGGGATTTTCCAGGGGCCCAGACGCAGAGCCCGTCTCTTGAGTCCTTGTTTTGGGGTACCCCTGAAATGGAAAACAGCACTCTTCCCTTCCCGCCAAAAGGAACCAAACTATTGGGAACTGCCAGGAAACTTTGAGAGGAAAAATATCTAATGGATCTATGAGAACACACCTGAATTTTGAGGCCATCCTGAACACAAAATCCATATAAAAGCTTGTGCTTCCACCTTCGAGTCACCCTAATTACAGTTGCTGATGAGCTGCCTTCCATGTCTAAGCATTGGCCCTGTGATCCCCTCGCCCATAACCCTAACCCGAGTTTGTGTTTCCAGACATCACTCCCAAAACCAAGGCTCACATCCCCTCCAGGACGGGGTCTCTGGAGAAACACTACAGGACTGTGCCTGCCATCCACAAGGAAACATGGCCCATCACAGTTGTCCCAAACCTCCAGATTAGGGGAAACCTGCATGGGCTCTGGGACCACCCCAATATAGGAGGACTTTCTGGATACAAATACACAGCTTGAAACACCCTGATCACCTATATTCGGGCAGTCACCAAAGGCAATGGTCCTGAGTCAAAAGATTGAACCTCACATGCCCTAGGACCTCATTGGAATGCTAGATTAGGTTTTTAGGCATCTGTCCTCAGAGGCCTGTTCTGGAATACCAAATTATGATACAACATGTGGTCCCTGAGACACACAACAGAACATCTCCT
>NW_026758744.1:0-1048 GCF_022355385.1 Mustela nigripes
TAGTTCTGGATTGCCAAACTGGAGGGTGGTGAGCCAGTAGTCTGTGGACAGAAGCCTGAGGACACAAGCTAGGCTTATGTTTCTGGGTGAGGACATGGCAGGCACAAACTGCAGACCTGAACCGAGATCTCGTGCATCTGAAGTCAGGGTGAGGATCAGACGATCACTCAGTTTGGACCTTATGTCCCTGATGGCCCCTTTATGAAGGGGGGGAATCACGAGGCCATGGGGGTTCTCTCACGATGGGAGTTGTGAGAAGCTCCCAACTGCAACGATTCCTCTGCAGGACAAATGAGACCTGTAGGTTGGCTCCAGGCCAACGATTCTGAGCAAGGTTTTAAGGATGGATGGCTTGGGAGCCCACCTCGCATTCCAATTGTCTCCTAGCAACAAGACAATTTAGATCTGCTGGATCTCGTATAGCAACCGAATACGCTCATTCGAAATGGACTCTCCTTTGGATGGGTCCTAATGTGTTTTTGTGTCTATGGAGACCTTGGAATGAAGCGGTGGCAATGGGGCCCGGAAGGGTTCTCCTAAAGAGAGGCTTTCACACAGCTCCCACGTGCAAGTTTCCCATGTGTAGATGAGATTTGTACTGATGTTTGAGTCAAGAAACAGCCGCATGCTGGTATTGAAATCCAGGCCTCTGAGGATAGATGCCTGGAAACCAAAGCAATGGGTCCGATTAGTGCGTAGGGGCCTGTTCGTTCCTTTTTACCTCTAGGAACATCAGTCTACGGGTCTTAGTGCAGGTAGGTTCTCGGATGGGCTCAGATTACTCCTGTTTATCCTGGGAAGCCACCACTATTGGGATGGCCTCAGGGACTTTGTAGGTTTATCCTATTAGTAGGGTTGTGGCCATTGGAATGGTCACACAGAATTTCCTTGGAGAGGGCAAGTACAGTCCTCAGGTTGGCTCCAGGGGCCTGAACCTGTAGGGTGTTTAGGCCAGGGATGTTTGGACAGTTGTCTGAAAACAGAAACTCGGCTTATGTTTCGGGTCATAGGTATGGCAGGACTGATCTACAGACCTTGAGGAGAACTC
>NW_026758745.1:0-1048 GCF_022355385.1 Mustela nigripes
CTGATAAAAAATCCAGGGACAAAAGCCTGAGCACGCGCCTCAGACTCGCTCATTCTGTATATCCTGAAGACTTCTTCAGATAAGAGCCTACACGGCACTCGAATGCACCCAAAATATATAGTCTAACCTGGGCACTAATGCAATATCTGACAACCTGAGCCCGGACCTCGTGACCAACACCCAGACAGCTGACCGCACCCTAAGCACATCAGACCTGCCATGGCCTTAGGTCATCATCTCTTCCCTACCTCAGTTTTCAGGCTTCAGAACCTAGACCTTATCTCCAATCACTGCACAGGGGTGACGATGATGCAGAAATCAGAACTCTTCCTTACCCATGGCAAGAAACCTTGTGGTTGGCATGTTGTCCAACGTTCAGTGTAAGAGAAATCAGCATTCACACTGAGGCCCCGCCCATTCTTGAGTGCGACGAGGGCATAAACATGCATTGTGACCCTCAGCATGAATCCTGTCCTCTAGTACGTCCTCTCAGTGGCTGGACCATTAGATGTCATAATGGGGTTGACAAGTCCCTAGGCCCCAATTTTTAACCAGATTTCTGGTTGTCCAGTCGCCCCTCCCCAGGGCTCTACTCTGTAATCCCTCATTTTGTGGGAAACCTGAGGTTGAAAAACAAAACAAAACAAATCAACAACAGAACAACGGACTTCTTCCATCCCACAGAATGACCCCAACCTCTTTGGACGGGGCGAAACTCCCAGAGAGTAAGACTCATCCATTTCCCATGAAGTCACCCGGAAATTTCACGACCATGAGTGACACGATATCCAGAGACAAAAACTTGAGCAAGAGCCTCACACTCGCCCTTTTTTCATATCCCAAAATGTTCTCCTTGTGGTCTGTAGATCAGTCCTGCCATACCTATGACCCGAAACATAAGACGAGTCTGTGTTTTTAGACAACTGTCCAAACAGCCCTGGCCTACACACCCTACAGGCTCAGGCCCCTGGAGCCAAAACTGACAACTGTTTTTGCCCTCTCCAAGGGAATTGTATGTGCCCATTCCAATGGCCACAACCCTACTAAG
>NW_026758746.1:0-1048 GCF_022355385.1 Mustela nigripes
AACTGGGAAGCATTCCATATTAAAAAAAAATGAAACAAAACAAAATTCTTGTCTTTTATATATTGATCTTGTATTTGGAAGCTTTACTAAATTTGTTTATTCAAAGTTTTTTGTGAAGTTTTTAGGATTTTTTTTACATGTAAGTTCATGTTATCCAAAAAAAGAAAATTTTACTTCTTCCTTTTATTTATTTTTTTTTTTTGGAGTCTTTTATTTCTTTGTGTTCCTTGTTTCTCAGGCTAGGACATCCAGTACTATGTCAAATGAGAGTAGTGAAAGTGGACACACTTGTCTTTTTTCTGATCTTTAAGGGGAAAACTTTCAAACTTTTTGATTGAATATGAGATTAGCTCTGGGCTTGCAATATGTGTTTTTTTCTTTAATGGATTTTTTAAAATTATTTTTAAAAATTTTTTATAAACATATAATGTGTTTTTATCCCTAGGGGTACAGGTCTGTGAATCACCAGGTTTCCACATTTCACAGCACTCACCATCACTCACCATAGCACCTGCCCTCCCCAATGTCCTACCCCCACCATCCTCTCCCAACACACCTCCCCCCAGCAACCCTCAGTCTGTTTTGTGAGATTCAGTCTTATATGGTTTGTCTCCCTCCCAATCCCATCTTCTTTTATTTTTCTTTTCGTACGCCCAAAACCGCCTATGTTGCATCTCCATTTCATCATATCAGGGAGATCATATGATAGTTGTCTTTCTCAGATTGATTTATTTCGCCAAGCATAATACCCTCTAATTCCATCCATGTCATCACAAACAGCAGGATTTCATTTCTTTTGATGGCTGCATAGTATACCATCACTGGAATTGTGATGCCAACAACTTTGGCTTTCTTTTTCAATATTCCTCTGGCTATTCGAGATATTTTCTGGTTCCATATATATTTTAGGATGATTTGTCCCATTTCTTTGAAAAAATGGATGGGATTTTGATAGGGATTGCATTAAATGTGTAGATTGCTTTAGGTAGCATAGACATTTTCACAATATTTGTTCTTCCAATACAGGAGCATGTAACATTTTTCCATT
>NW_026758747.1:0-1048 GCF_022355385.1 Mustela nigripes
CCCAAAATTTGATCATTTTTTTCACTGTCCTTACCTATTTTCCAAACCTAGTCCTTTTGCTTCCCCTTTCAGTCTACGGACAGCCCTGTATCTGACTGACTTGTTAATTCTGGGAATGTTTTGCAGATTAATTTGCTTGCCAGAGGTGGTTCCTCTATTTGATGTCTAAGAACCCTAATAAGTTAAGAAAACTTTTTTTTAACATTTTCATTGCTACTTATTATTATTATTACTATTATTATTATTATTGCTAATATCTCTATTATAAATAATTCACAAGGGCATCTTTCTGACAAAAGACAAAGAGCTGGCTACTAGTAGAAAAAGTACATTTGACTCTGTCAGTGAAAGTGGTTAAGGGATTTGAGAAAATAAGGCAAAGCACTGGAAATATGTGTTAAAACTTTAAATATTATAGACACATTTACTTAATTTCTAATACTGTTGTTGCTTACAATTAAATAAGATGTTTTCCATGAACCACGCATTACAGCAAATATATTGTTTATACAGATTAAATTTTCATCAAAAGAGATGCCTGGGTGGCTCACTTGGTTAAGCAGCTGCCTTTGGCTCAGGTCATGATCCCAGCAGCCTGGGATCGAGTCCCGCATCGGGCTCCTTGCTCGGCCGGGAGCCTGCTTCTCCCTCTGCCTCTGCCTGCCATTCTGTCTGCCTGTGCTTGCTCTCTCGCCCACTATCTCTGATAAAGAAATAAAATCTTAAAATAAATAAATAAATTTTCATCAAAAAATTGTAAGTGTATTTTATTGTAGGATCCTGATAAGCATTTTGCAGATGAGAAAAGTGAAATTTAGAAAAGTAGGTCTCTTCAAATCCCTCATACAATATCTGGCCTACATAGAAGGATATACTATCACAATTGAGGAAGGTAATTGAGATTACTTAAAATGATAAAATTTACTGTATAGGGTTTTTTAAAAGTTTGCCACAGATTCAGATTCTTTTAAAATATATATCTATTTTGGGACGCCTGGGTGACTCAGTTGGTTAAGCAGCTGCCTTCGGCTCAGGTCATGATCCCAGG